>NW_020954584.1:126072-299328 GCF_900497805.2 Vombatus ursinus
ATCTATCTATCTATCTATCTATCTATCTATCTATCTATCTATCTATCTATCTATCTATCTATCTATCTATCTATCTATCTATCTATCTATCTATCTATCTATCTATCTATCTATCTATCCATCCATCTATCTATCTATCTATCTATCCATCTATCTATCTATCTATTCATCTATCCATCTATCTATCTATCTATCTATCTATCTATCTATCTATCATCTATCTATCTATCTATCTATCTATCTATCAGCTTTTAAAGAGCTGGAGCTGGGTGTAAGTTTATGGTCACATGTGTTTGAGGGACAAGATTAAACTTAGAAATAGATATGATAGAAATGATGTATATTTCCTTTATGTCAATAAGCCTATTGTGTGCAGAGGAGATTTGAATGGTAACTATCCCGAGTTGTAGACTAGACGGAATGATAAGTCTCCTCTCCACTTACCTTTAATTTTCCTTACCCATTCTCATCTCAGATTCTAAGGCAATAAAAGGATATATTTTGATAGTTCCATATTTATTATTAGAATTATGTAATCTCTTATTTATCTACTGGCTCTGATATACCCAAGTTAATACATATTATTTGATATAAAATAAAATCAATTAGATGATTATGATTTATTAGATGCATTATTGTACTGTTAACACTTAATAATTCACTACTCTGTAAGAAATTTCCTTTCCACAAACTTTTATTAAGGTTCCCTCTCCTCTTCCTCCTCCTCCTTCTTTTCCTTTTCCTTCTTCTCTTATATATAATATTTATATTATAATTATACATGCATATACATATATGCATTCTGTTGTTGAGTAATGTCTGGCAGTTAATGACCCCATGGATTTGCCTATGGAATTTTCTTAGCAAAGATACTTTACCAAATGACTAGTCATTTCCTTCTCTAGTGTGTCCCCATTTTACAGATAAGGAACCAGGAGAACATGAGACTGAGCCATGTTTGGCAAGTAGTAGAGTTACAAGGAGAGATCCTATCCCTTAGTCGAACTCAGTAGTCTTGGCCTGGTAGAACATAAATCCTTAGGGAGGGAAAAGGTTTAAGATAAGATTTGAGTGAATATGAGGAGTTTCTGAGAGACATATACCTAGCCAGGAGGCTCACAGTGGCATCTTAGAAATCTATTAATGTATAGAAGACAGCAATAGTGAGTAACCAGCTCATGAGGTTAATGACCAGAGCTCCAAGTCCTGACAATCAGTGAAAGTCAGCAGAAGTAAATTTGTTCAAAGGCAACAGCATCAGGAAATAGCTTTTGTAGCAGTCAAGTGTCATATTCATGGTCACACCATCAACAGACAGCAAAGGAAGTGTTTCAATCCATTTATGTCATGTCCCCAAATCCAAAGTTCTTTGCACAATAACACATTGTTCTCTGAGGCTGATGTTTGGAACTAGGGATAGAGACAGACGATTCTATTTGTCAGTCCTCATTCTGCTTGTTCACTCTGTAGCCCTGGACACTTTGATCATCCTTTCCTTCCAGATAATCTTTCATTTATCAGTTTTTAGAATGCCATTATCCTTTGGATCTCATCTTATCTATTTGATTGCTCCTTTTCAGTCTTTTTTTCTGGATCTTCAATCATATCATACCCTCTAACCACAGGCATCACCCAGGGTTCTGTACTGGGCCCTCTTTTATTCCTTCTCTATGCTACTTCATTTGGTTATTTCATCAGTTCCCATGGATTAACTTACCATCTCTATGCTAAGGGTTCTGAAATTTACCTATCTTACCTCCACCTCTCTGCATACATCCAATCTCATATCCCCAATTACCTTTCAGACATTTCAAACTGGATGTCTGCTAGATGTCTTAAAATTGCCATATCTCAAATGGTACTCATTATCTTTTGCTCTAAACCACCTTCCCTCATGCCTATTGTCCCTACTTTCCACTCCTTAATTATTTCTCTTTAAAAAATTATTTATTATTTATTTTTAACATTGATTTTTTTGACATTTTGAGCTCCTAATTATCTTCTTCCTCCCACCCTTCCCACACCTAATATGAAGTCAAGAAATATATCAATTATACATGTGAAATCATGCAAAATCTATTTCCATCTTAGCTATGTTGGAAAAAAAGCTAGAAAAGTAGAGCATA
Source organism: Vombatus ursinus (assembly GCF_900497805.2). Taxonomy (NCBI): domain Eukaryota; kingdom Metazoa; phylum Chordata; class Mammalia; order Diprotodontia; family Vombatidae; genus Vombatus; species Vombatus ursinus. Next base: position 128,199 of record NW_020954584.1, read on the forward strand.
AAAATGTTTCAATATGTACTCAGATAGGTTCTCTTTCTGGAGATGGATAACATTTTTCTTTTCTTTTTTATGAGGCAATTGGTGTCAAGTTATTTGACCAGGGTCACTCAGCTAGTAAGTGTCAAGTGCCTGAGGCCAGATTTGAACTCAGGGTCTTCCTGACTGCAGGGCCAGTGCTCTATCTATTGTACCACCTAGCTGCACCAGCAAGTTTTCATCATAAGTGTTTTTTTTTGTGAATGTGTTATGTACAGCTGAGAAAAAGGTATACTCCTTTCTATTCCCATTCAATTTCCTTCAGAGATCTATCATATCTAAATTCTCTGAAATTTTATTCATCTCTTTATTGTCTTTCTTATTTAATTTTTGAGTAGTTGTATATAATTTTGAAAGGGAAAAATTGAGGTTCCCCCCATAGTTATAATTTTATTATTTCCTCTTGCAACTCCTTAACTTTACCTATAAGAGCACGAATGCTTTGCCTTTTGGAGCATATATATCTAGTATTGATATTAATTCAGCTTCTATGATCCCTTTTAGCAAAATTTATTTTTCCTCCTTATCTTCTTTAAGTTTTTCATTTTGCTCTGTGTAAAATTTTGCTTGCTAACCCTGTCATTTTAACTTCAACAGAAGCATAATAGATTCTATTCCATCCCCTTATTTTGAATCTGTGTTTTTCTTTCTGTTTAAATAACATATTGTTGGATTCTTTAGATCAAGGTCCTTAATCTCCTGCAGCCACAGTTGCTTGTGCTCCCTTCTGCTTTGGAACTGTGACCAGGGCCCCTGATCTCCTATAGGCACAAGTACTAGTGCTTCTCTTTACCTTGGAATTGTGACCTGGAACTACATGTGGTCAGTACAATTGTTTACCTTTGTAACTTGTCTCAAATAGATCTTCTCTCCTCTACCACTCTGCCAGTCTGTTGCAGGCGTTTTTTACCCTATGTCTAGACTATTGAAATAGCCTGCCAATGAGATTGCCACCCTCAAATCTATCCCCATTCCCTTCTATCTTACATTTGGCCACCAAAGTGATTTTCATAAAGTGCAGGTATGATAATATCAAACCCTTCACCCCTTAAATAAACTCCTATGGCTCCCTATAAACTTCATGAACAAATACAATATCTTCTATTTGGCAATCAAAACCACTCAAATCCTAGCCCCCTTCTATCTTTTCAATATTCTTTTTGTTTTAATTTTTTTTAATTTAAAGATCGGAGGTGTAATACTTTTATAAGGCACATATTCATTAAGTTTCTATGTTCCTATCCCCTTAATATCAATTATCTTTATTTAATTCACTAAATGATCTCTAAGATCCTTTCTAGCTCTAACATGCTTTACCTTTCCAATATTCTTACACCTTACTCCCCACCAGGTACTGTTTGCTTCAGTGATACTGACTTCTTTGTTTCTCCACAGCCAATACACTCCCTCTCTTGGCTCTGAGTATTTCTTTTTCTGGTCGTCCCCCATGTTTGTAATGCTCTGTCCTGAACTCTACCTACTGTCTTCCCTGCCTTTTTTCTTTCTTTCTTTTTTTAAGCTTCTTTTTTGCTAGGCAATGGGGTTAAGTAATTTGCTCAGGGTCACACAGCTAGTAAGTATCAAGTGTCTGAGGTCAGATTTGAACTCAGGTCCTCTTGACTCCAAGGCTGGAGCTCTATCTACTGTGCCACCTAGCTTCCCCATTCCCTGCCCTTTTTCAAGAACCGAACTAAAATCTCATTCTGTACTGGAAGTTTTTCCTAGGCCCTCATATTTCAAGTGAACTACACTTAATCCCTTTTTATTTTATGAAGATGATATTATTAGTGTATGTTTGTTTGCTTGTTGTCACCCCCATTAGAGTGTGAGTTCTTTGAGTGGAGGCATGACCTTTGTCTCTTTTTGTATCTTTAGTGCTTAGCGTAGTGCCTGGTAAATAGGAGGAACTTATGTTTATTGACTCATTAACCTTGAATGGAAGGGAGCTAAGTCTTTGAGTAACATCATGGATTCTTCCATCATAAAAATAAACATAAAAATAAAATAAATAAAAATAAAATCTGTAAAAGATTAATTTTGCCTAAATTCTATCTTTACACTCCTCTATTAAAGGAAACCTTCCAAGGAGTTCTATTTCCTCTAACATTAAGGCTAAATACAATAATGCTAAATAACATGAAGGCTTTCTTATTAAAAACAGAAAGAGAAAGTCATTGTTTTGTGGTCCATTATGGAGCTATGATCACTAAAAAGCAAAAAAGACACTAGCATCCCTTTCCCTTTGAAGCTACTTTTAGATAGCCTGTAAAAACAACTGTTATGCAGGATTGATCTTTGTAGTGAACTGAAAAAAGTATTTGTGTTGTCAGATGGGGGAGCAAGAAAGTCCAGATAGAACTCTGTGAGGCAAACAAATGTCCTATTCCAAAAGACTTGGGTAATGATGAAGCTGTGTGACAAGGTCAGTAGTAGTTGCATTATGGCAAAAAACTTCCCATTGGATCCATCTTCATGCTATTGGATGTATCACCAAATACTGGAAAACAGTAACAACAGTCTATAATTAAAAGTAGCTGTATTTTTCCTGTCACATCAAAGTTATGAATATTTATGAATGGTTATGGATGTGATAAACACTGTGTAAGCTGAAATGTGTTTGTTCACCTAGGATCAGTAGGCCAAGGCAAATATGAATATAACAGCATCCCAGGTTACAATCATTTGATCCTTCCATTGTAGCTACTTACTAGAAGAAAAGGACACGGGAAGTCTTAGTCTGTGGTAAGAACGGTCTTGAACTGAGGTGTCAAACACATGGTCCTTGGGCCAAATGTGGTCCATAACAATCATAAGATCCAAACCAGTTTAAAATCTAGTTGAGAAATATTTTACAGATCAAATTAAAATGCAATTAACCTAAGTGATATACTTTAAAGCTAAATCAATATTAAATCTGTCCATATGTGTGGTTTAATGGCCTTTCTTTCTACATGAGATTGACACCTCTGGACTTGAAGACCCCTTAAAGTACTTGATTTTATTAATTAACTAGTTAATACTACTGTTTTGAGCAGACTGAACAAAGTGTAGGATGGAAATTCAATAGTAGATCAAAAGTGCTCAAAATTAAAAAAATCTCTAGTCCAAGCCAAACTGGGAAGATAATTGTCTCTATAATATTCCACGTGATTAATCCTAAAACCTAAATTGTAAAGTTCAGGTAAGGGATAAATTACTATCAGCCAAAGAAGCATATTCCATTGCATGAAAAACCTTTGGAATTGTTTCTATATCCAGCCCACATCTGCACCTCTCCTCTTCTAACCGATGCTTCTGGTTTTGAATTTTGGAATAAAACAGTACAAGTCTAATCACTCTTACATATGAGCTCTTAACCATCTACTCTCTTTTCTGAAATTCTCCAAGTCTATTCATCTACTACTATCCTCAATTTCTGTAGTCTTATTACAAGTACAATATTCTTGCCTTTGCAAATATGTGTAGAATGACCTTCAGGCAGGAACTTTGTCTCATACTTCCTATGTAAATTAACCAAAAATGTTCTATTCTCCAAGCTAAATATTACATGTTCCTTCAGTCCTGTGACTTGGTTTGAAGCAATCTCTGGGTCTTCAATCTTTCATTTTTTTTCTAAATTAGGAACATCTTTTAAATTAACAAATATTAATACTCAAAATATAGTGGAAAAATCATTGGATTTGAAATCACTTCTGAATTTGATCCCTTCATCCAATAGTTAATAGCTGCCTAAAACTACATAATTAATCAATAAACAAGTATTTACTAAATTTCTAATAGAAGAATGAAACAGGCATTCAGTAAACACATCCTATATGCAATCCACTGTACCAGGTCTTTAAAAATCATTATTTCATTTGATTCTCACAAGCCTGGAAGTTATGTGCTATTGTTTTACCCATTTTACAACTGAGGAAACTGAGGTTTGAAGAGGTTAAGTAATTTGCTCAAGGTCACCTAGATTTCAACTCAAGTCTTGCTAACTCCAGACACAACACTCCAACCACTGAGCAAACTAAGCATTCAGGTAGACATACAAGATTCAGATATAATGAATAAAATAGTTCTTATTTATAAGTACAAACATCTTACAATAACTAAAGATTAAAAAAAACTGACATTACCACCTCAAAAAGCTGTCAGGGACAAAACATTTTCTAAAATTCCATTTATAATAGCTCCATCTTAAAAAAAAAAAAAACTTACTGAAGTTTATCGGATAAATGGGAAGGATGTAGAAGCCCGATGGGAACAATTTGTTTTATAACAGAATCTTCTGCCTTTCTCCACAGGTCTCTGTGGATCTGACACCCATTCTTCTTCTCAAGACCAATAAGGAATGTATTCTTATGGTGATATCTTATATGTTATCTATTTAATTGAGATTGTAATTGGAGTCTTAGGCAATGGTTTGCTCCTTTACTTGTATACTTTTAATTTAATCACTGGTCACAAGACAAGAGCCGTTGACCTGATTCTTATTAATTTGTCCTTTTCTAATATCTTGGTGATTCTCATCAGGGGAATCCCATGGACAACCCAGTTGTTGCAGCTGAAAATTTTCCTTGATGACATTGGGTGTAAAATCATAATTTATCTACAGAGAGTATCCCGGGGCATTTCCCTTTGTAACACCTGCCTCTTGAGTGTATTCCAGGCCATCACCATCAGTTCCAGCTATACCAGACAGACACAATTCAAATCCAGAACCCCAAAGTACTTTATTTTATTCTGTGTCTTAATTTGGGTCTTTCATTTGCAATTAGAGGTGATTGTGTTTTTGCATGTGACTGCTTTTCAGAACAACACTGATGTCATACAGAGTAGGAACCTGGAGTTTTGCTCTTTAAACAGGTATGCCATGGCTATCTCAAAATTTGTAATCTGGAAATCACTTTATGATGGAGTGTTTGTGAGTTTCATGGTCATTACCAATGGCTACATGGTGCTTGCTCTCTACAGACATCACCAGCAAGTCCAGCATATTCTTGGCACTAGACTCAAACCCAGAACCTCTCCAGAGACCAGAGCTACCAAAGTCATCTTGTCATTGGTGAGCATCTTTGTGTGCTTTTATTCAATCAGTGTCATCTTTGTTATTTATAGGGACAATTTTCAAGGTAAAAAACAGTGGGTGGCACATGTCTCTGTACTTTTGACTCTGTGTTACCCAATGTTCAGCCCCTTTGTTCTAATCAGCAGTGACCCTCAAGTCTCCAGTTCTCTGGTTTTCCAAGGGATGAAAAAGCCCTGCCTCTACCCACCAACTTCTCAGATCAAACACTTGTAAACCATAGAGCCAGGAATGATTCCTCAAGACCACTTAGACATTATTTGTCAGAAATGTGACTTCAAAGTTTGTTTTTTTTAATCCAGATGCCTAGATTTCCTATATGTTATGGTGCTTGCCATGGGCATGAGTATTGCTAGTCATGGCTATTTTTGTTAAATCCTTGTTCTGTGCAAACCACTGGGCTGTGAATTGTAGAAGGAAAAAAAAATCAAACAAATAAAATGTAGATTTGTAGATTGGAATAGGTCCCTCCTCTCCTAGAGATACAATCTAGTCAGGGAAAAGAAGGAGGAAAAAACCCTCAACTAATTGAATGTCTAATAGAGCAGGCAAAGGAGTAAGATCTCAATCCTACATAAGGTTCCAGGAAAGAAATGTAATTGAGCTCATAACAATAAAGGGTGTTTTTCAAATGTTTTATATTTTCCAGTAACTCTGTAAGCAGAAATAGTAAGTTTTATTTGTTTACTTATTTTTGTATGATTGAATAAATGAAATGGAATTAATCTGATTCATCTAAGTGTGAAAGCTTTGTAGGTAAAAGTCTTCCTTCAAATGAGGAGGAATATTAAGAAAGGTTGCAATTTATACAATGGAATAAAAGTTCTAGGCAGACTTGAATTATAAATACCAGTAAGTGGTATATAATGTTCTTTAGAAATAAAAGAGGAAATAGATTGTCAACCTACTCCCTAAATAAGGCCCTGGGGTTTGGGTTCATTTGAAGGAAGTTAGATGCTTAAGGTTTGTGCAAATATATTGGTATCAAATTGACTCACTTTGGGGAAAAAAGAAAATAAAACAAACAACCCCTCCCTCTGTTGATTGTAAATCTGATGTGTGTCTCTATCAGTTATATTTATCCCTCCAAATGAATTATAGTCTATCTCACTTGTATTAACTACAAGGAAGCTAGGTGGTACAATGGAGAGAGTACAAGGAATCTGGAAGAACTGAAATCACATCTAGCCTTCTATACTTAATATTTGTGTGATCTGAGGTGTGTCACTTAACCCTATTTGCCTCTGTTTATTCATCTGCAAAATGAACCATAGAAGGAAATGGAAAACTACTTCAGTATCTTTTTTTTTTTTTTTTTGGCAATTAGGGTTAAGTGACTTGCCCAGGGTCACACAGCTAGTAAGTGTCAAGTGTTTGGTCTGAGACCGGATTTGAACTCAGGCCCTCCTGACTTCAGGGCTGGTGCTCTATCTGCTGTGCCACCTAGCTGCCCCCTTTAGTATCTTTTCTAAGAAAACCTCAAACAGGGTCATGAAGAATCAGACATGACTGAAATGACTGAACAACAACCACAATTCACGGCAAGCACTCAAGTTAACAAAGGCAGTGACTACATGACAAATTTTATTTGAGGAAAGGATCAGAAACTCTACAGGAGAAAAAAAAGAAATGCTTTTAAATAATATTTAATACTAATATCAAATATTCATATATATATTTCTGTGGCAAAAACGGGAAGTACATAACATCTCCAATTTTTAAAGCATTTTGAGGAAGTTAGCTCAATTCTCAGCAGAAATACATTGGACACCAAGGATATGAAAGTCAATGTGAGCAGTGCAGATGTTAATAGAGATATCAATTTCATTCTTAAAATGTGCCCAGAACTGAGCGCAATTATAAAGATGGTATTTGTTCGATATCGAGAACAGTAAGATAATCACTTCTCTCATTTTGAGAACTAGTCCTTCTCTAGTATAGCAAAGTATCACATTAGCTTTTTCTGGATCATTATGAGTTTGAAATCCATTAAAATGTACAGATATTTCTCATACTCCTGTCTTGTCATGGTTCCCTCCTCTTGTCTTTAGAAAGTCAATTTATTCAAAGAAAGGATAATTTCCTTATGTCTCCTGAATATTTTTTTATTTGGATTGGAAATCAGCTATTTCTTCTTGGCCTCTATACTTGAATGTATTAGTAATAATTTTCGGCTTTGCACCATTTATGGAATTTATTACTCTGCCATACCAATCTTATCATGTTTCTATGAATATATTCATCATTCTTTCTATACAATAAAATTCCATTACATTTATATGATAATAATAGCCAAGTTTTAGGCAATCCATTAAGGATTCTAAAGCAGATTACATGTACTACTTCACTCAGCGCTCATAACAATGCTGCGAGGGACGTGTTATCATGAGCTTCATTTTCCAGATTAAGAAAATGCTACTAAAAGTAGTTAAATAACTTGTCCAGTATAACATAGCTTGTAAGTGGAGCAGGCAGTTGGGAAGGTTTGAAATTTGCACTCGGAGTTTTTTGATTCAAAGTCCAAAATTCTATACGTAAATGTGTGCACACACAATTACACTGACACATAGACATTCAAAAATGGAGGGACTGGGTTTGATTATATTTATGTCTATTTCCTCTCCTCTCAGCTTCAGTATTCCTTGATCAATGATCTTTAAACTGTTTTTGAGACTGTGTCTCCATATATTGCACTGACAGGAAATGCAGCAGCTCCTACTATATGACATTAGCCTCTTCCAGTGTGTTCCCCATTCACAGTAGACAAAAGGAGCTCAAAGCAATGTGATTTTCTAATTGATTATAAAAGAGCAATAATTATATATCATGCCTCCATAAATCCAAGTTATGCACACACACACACACACACGTACAAATATACAAATCATCTGTGAGAAAGATGAACACAATGAATACTATTGCTGAACAAATGTAGGGAACACTTATGAGCAAGATTATTCAGTTGTCTAATACAGGGCTTCCAAGTCATTTATTTTCTAGTGGAGACTTCACCGTATTCAACTCCCAATTTCATGGACTATCTCTATCTCAAAACTGTGAAAAGGTTTCCTTTTTGTTACCAGAGGTGAAACTCTTCAAAACAGCTTAAAACATCAAGTGGCTGCCTTTCCTTAATTATTGTGGATTAGGGATTATTATTCTAAAGGAATTAATTAAATTAGTAATTTATGTATTCATTTAATTTCTTCAGCCAATCAATATATATTGATTATCTATTTTTTTTACTTATTTAATCATTTATTTATATATATTAGCTTTATTCATCTGTTCATTGGTTTTTGTTTACTTAATGTGTACTTATTGTTTGCTTATCTGTTTTTATTTATCATTTGATGCATTCATTCATTCATTCACATATTCATTCATTTTTGCTCAATTATTTCTTTATTTTTAGTTTCTTTATTTGAATTTATTTATTCACTTGTGAATTTATTTTTGGATTTGCTTATTTTTTGTTCTTCATTAATTTGTATAATAAATCATATGTTCACATTTATTTTATCAATACACTAATTCATATACTTGTTTGTTGTTCATATACAGCAGATATGATTGCATGTATATTTAGACATACATGTGTGTTTACATACATATATGTGCATACAGGGGGGTATGTATGTTTTGTCTATGAGTAGATATATCACTATTCTGAAATTTGATTTATGATTGGGATGAGAGGATGTTTTGACATTATTCCAATGGTTAGTGATAGTTACTGGAACAGTATTTTCTTTGTTATTGGGAATTTCTAATTGAGGAAACTCTTTGCATTGGTGCCCATCAGCATATTCCTTGCAAATTGTAGTTTAAGAGAAACGAATAGGACATTGTATATAAAACACCTTGTCTAGGGTCACATAAACAATACATGGCAGGGGAAGAATTTTAATCCAATTTTTGTCAGCTTCCTAGTATTCTTTCAATCACCCACACCATATTGTCTCTTAACATATTTAATAAAAAAAATCAGGTGTATTCTACTACACAATTGTGTCAATAGGTACAGGGAAAAATAATTAAGAAAAATTCTCATTTAGTGCAAATATAGTACAAAGCACAGAAAAGTGGTGTTTGTGAGAATAGTGACCTTGGGGAAATCATTTAATTCTACTTGTCTCAGTTTCTTCATCTGTAAAATGAGCTGGAAAAAGAAATGGCAAACCATTCTAGTATTTTTGCCAAGAAAACCCCAAATGGTGCCATGAAGAGTCAGAAATTACTGAAATGACTGAACAACTACAACAACAAGATTAGGAGATTCCTCAATAAGTACAAAAAATATGCCTTTTCATAAGGTTTTTTGGATGTATTTTTATAAATTTTAATGATTTCAGAAATAAAAAATAAAGATCGCAAAAACAAACTCCAAGAAAACCATGATAAAAATAATGCTGGAGACAATATTTCACAGAATCCTGAAATAGAAGTAACTAGAAGAATAAAAAATAGATGGAAACACAATAGGCAACTACATGGCATAGAGCATTTAGCTTAGCATTAGGAAGACTTGAGTTCAGATTTGGTCTTAGATACTTATTATTTGTGTGACATTAAGCAAGTCACTTAACCACTTTTTCCTTCAGTTGCTTCATCTACAAAAATGGATATAATAATAGCATCTAGTTTCCCGAGTTGTTATAAATATCAAAGGAGGAAATATTTGTTAAGCACTGGGAACATTGTAGGCACTAATGAGAAACAGTAAATAATAATAATAACAACAATAACAATAGCAATAACAATAATAATATCTGAGTCATTATCTAAAAACAAGACAAATGTTAAAAAAAAAAGAGTAAAATTGACCAGGATTATCATACCTGAAATCCAGAGTCTATAGTTCAAAGAAAAAGAAAATAGTTCAAGTAACAATGAAATACTGTAGGGATCACATAGAAATATTTTCCAACTGTGTCAAAAGAAGTAGAATATCTTGCTAAAATATTCCAAAAGCAAATATAAAATATTTAATTCATAAATAGATCAAATTGCCAAATTTTATATGATTTGAAAGGGAAAGGAGGGAAAATTTAATTGAATAGACAAGTACCTAGTATATTATTTTGAATATACTTGAATTCACTAGAATCTTTGAAATGAAAATACAAGAGACAAAAGAAACTTCAAAAAGGAAATAGATTTGAGATAGTGGAAAGGTTGTTGTCATTCAACCTTCATTTTTGAAGAGGACCAATGACATGAAGGAATTGATGAGAATGGGATCTGAACTGTTAAAAGGAAAAGACCATGTCTTTGGGATCTGGACCCAAAAAAAGAAAATAGGTGGACTTTTCCCAAATACCTGGCCTTTGCCTGAGGCTGTAATCTACTCAACTGGCCTTTAATTGTGGCTATGCACAATCTCCCAGTTCTATTCTATTATCTCCTCCTATTCCACTTCCCATCTTTAATCCTATCTAGACTCCATTCTCCCTTGGCCACATCCTCCAGGTCCCTGGCATTCCGTTCATCCCAGTTCACTAGCTCCTCCTATCTAGATCCTCCTTAGATCCCTTCTTCCATCACTCCAGACTACTTGGCCACTTCTGGATCTCTCTCACAATCTTTCTATATATAAGATTCATCTTGTCTCCATTAAGGTGCTCAGATTCATATAATCTGGCCAATAGTTTATAAATGTTCAGATTCCTTAAGAGTCTGGCCCAATATGGTGGATCTTTAATAAACTTTGTCTTTGGCTGAAATAAAGTTTGGGTCAAATTTATTCTGGCAGGACATGCATGTCATGATTTTGCGGTCCCAGTACCCCTAAATCTCTAAACCTCAACAGGATGATGTTTTGACTTGCCTGCCAATAGGATTTAAGGGATGCTGAGTAGCACAATCATCAGCCGTAGTCTTTTTTTTCCAGAGTCACTGAAGTACAGTGGCAAGACAAAACTCAGTATGACTAATGATGGGTTGGGATTCTGTAGATACCTTGATGTCTGAGATGTCTGATTTAGCTCTAAGAATTCCACAGTGCCTGCTTCAGCCAACCTCATGGCCACTAGAACAAATTGTTCTCTTCTGCCTTTTCCACTGGATGAAGTTTTCACATGTTTAGAGTAGACATCTCTCTGATTTGCTGATGGCTTTGAGGCCTTGAGTTACCTTGTTTAGCCTGTCTGCCTAGTAGGCTTATTCTAGGGTGTGGCTGCTGAGTCTGCTACTACCTCTTGGAGCCACAGATGACAGTTGGCTGACAGGTAGACACCAAAGTTAGAAGAACTATCCTGAAAAGGGATCAACAAGTTCTCATAACAGATTAGCTAATCCTTCTCATAACAATGAATTTGAGTCACTTACATCTGAATAAGAGGAGTAGAATTAAATCTCTTTTGATTTTCTTTATCTTCAGATATCAAAGAGGCATTAAGAATGACATACATAGGAAATATATAAAGTTTTAGCTTTTTGTTGTTGTTGTTATTTTGATCATTTCTTTTTTATTTGAAACTGATAATGTATGAAGAGAAAAGTAATAAAGAGGGTAAGAAATAAGAAAGAAATTTATTTTTTTATAATAATTGAATTGGACCATAAGATGGATTTATACAAAAAATGGGTTAGTGGGGGAGAGTAAGTATCTCATGAAAGACATCCCTATTTGAACCATACAAAGGAGCATCTAATATATAAAACAAAATTGATTTGGTATATAAATAAGTTAAACTAAACATAGAAACATAAAGGATATCATGAGCTAAAATGGAAGGTAGACATGGACAGAACTAGACAAACTCAAACTAACTTTTATTTTAGAGATTATGGTCCCAGTACCCCTAAATCTCTAAACCTCAACAGGATGATGTTTTGACTTGCCTGTGAATAGGATTTAAGGGAAGCTGAGTAGCACAATCATCAGCCATAGTCTTTTTTCCAGAGTCATTGAAGTACAGTGGCAAGACAAAACTCAGTGTAACTAATGATGGGTTGGGATGTTGTAGATGACCTTGATGTCTTAGATGTCTGATTTAGGGGAAAATGTGGTAAAGAATATAAATGAATTTGATGTAGGAAGATACTCAAATAAATTAAATATGATGAATATCAATGGGAAGACCTGAATCATAAAATGAAAAAGAGTGACAATTCAGTGACACATCAGATAGAGCCCCTGGTCGAGAGTCAGGAAGAACTGAATTAAAATCTGGCTTCAGCTACAACAAGCTATGTGATTCTGAGCAAGTCACTTAACCTTTTTGTCTCAGTTTCTTCTTCTGTGACATAGGAATAATAATAGCACATACCTTCCAAGGTGGTTGTGAGGATCAAATCAATTAATATTGTAATCATTTAGCACAGTGCCTGGCACACAGTAATAAATTCTATGTGAATGTTAGCTATGATGATTATGTGATGATGATGATAAATAATCACATATAATAATATGTAGAAATAGTTGAAACCTAAGAAAACTCTTTGAACTTGCCATTTAAATATATTAAACTCAAAATGGTAATGTGGAACATTCATTTGGGCCACAAAGGCAGGTAAAGTTGGGGAGAATTAGTCATAATCAAAATAAAATTCAACTTAAGAGAATACAGCAGAACAAAAAAGATGAAAAGAAAAAAAAAGAATTTCAGAATTAGAGATTGAGATCTGAGAAAAAAATAAATGAGGAGGTGTAGGAGAAGGGAAATATATCCATATACTCCAATTATTGATTACTAGTGCTGATTATATTTCTTCTCTTTTAAAACCTCTGGGGGGAGGAACCTGTGAAAATAAGGGATTCAGAGGCAAAAGGATAAAGAAAGACACATTATTTAGGGAAATACAAAAATAAATTCAACATTATTACTGTCATTGGGAAGAAGTGACATAAAACAAAGGAGAGTATCAAATTCCTTTATTTATTGAAAAAAAGCAGTATACATTGAGGAACCAAGATCTTTAGTTATTTCAATGATACTAATGTATTAATAATGAAACTCCCAGCTTCTTAGCAAAGAAGTAAAAAAAAATGTAGATACAGAATGAGACATAAATTTTAACCATCACCTCCATGTGAAATTATTTTTCTTGTATACACACATACATATATATATATAAGAGAAAGAGAGATAGAGAGGGAGGGAAAGAGAGATAGAGAGAGAGGGAAAGAGAGAGAGAGAAAGTTACATCAGTGCTGATTTTCAGATTCCTGAAAGCAATTAGGGGTGAGCAAAAGAGATTGAGAAGACATTAATTGGGAACAGGCCAATCTAAAAAAAAAATAAGTAACTGAAGGAGCGTAATATTTTGTTTACAACAGAAGTGGGAAAAACAAAACATAAATTGAATAGAGAAAATAAAACCAATATTAGAGATTAATGGAGGCAAACATTAACCTAAATCTTACAGCTTTAAGTGAGAAAAAAATTAAACAATGAAATAAAACGAAAAAAGATGAAATTGAATAATATAACAAAAGTATATAATGTTGCTTAGAAGAAATGCATTTCAAAGACTTAAAGTAAAAAATAAGTGACAGAAAATGTATTTCTATGCATCAAATGGATCTTTAAAAATAGGAGTTGCAATTATGCTATCTGACAAAACCAAAAAAATTACGTAAATTAAAAAAGGATAAACAATGAAACTATCTTATGCTCACACAAATCATAGACAATGAACCAATATCAATGATAACCTTATATACACTGAATTCCTGACCATCCAAATTCATAAAGGAAACATCTGAGATATAATACTTAGAAATAAAAAAGTGGATACACAAGACTTCAATATCCCTCCCTCAAGTTTAGATAAACCTAACATTAAAATACACAAAAGGGAAAATATGGAACTGAACAAATTGTTGTTAGAGTGAATTGAATTAATTGTCATAACACCTGTTATAAGTGGGACAAAAATATTTTAGAGTACCATATGGAAATTTTATAAAGGCTGACCCTGGACTGGAGAATGAACATATTTCAAACAAATGTATTTTTTTTAAAGCAGAAAAAAAAGATTCATCTCTCACAGAATACAATGCAATAGAAATAAAAATTGGTTGCTGGACTACAAATAAATAATTCTGACTCAGTTGGAGACTTAATGGAATACTAAATAATATTGGATCAAAGAGCAATTCATAGAAATAATTAATAACATATAGAATAATAATAATGAAACAACACACCAACATCACTGGGATGAAGGTCAAGTTGTCCTGGAGATTGGGAGAGAATCCATATCTTTACAAACATGCATTTACAAAATTAAAAAAGAGAGAAAATTAATATGTTTTGGATGTTGTTATCCAGTCACTCCAAAAACTGGAAAATCAAATAATCAAAAAAAAAGGCAGGAACCAATAAGCATAAAAGAGGAGATATTAAAAATATAAAAGATACTAAAATATATTAGAAGTTAAAATTGTAGGATTAAGTTTCCCTTCCTGAAGAAGAGTGAACTCTAATAGCTAAGCTAACCAAGCAGAGGCATTCTCTTATACCTAAATTACCTATAGATTGAGTAAATAAGATATGTTGATAATACTTTATTAACATATAATTTAGTAACCAATACTTTAGAATAAGCAATACATTTTATAGGAATTATTGCTAAGATGAAGTCAAATATTTTAAACGTCTAAGGTTATGGTCCCCTTTTCCAGCAGTTGCAGAATGAGATGTGGCTCCTAGCTCTTTTGACTACAAATTCCTTTTTTCAGTGAGCTGTATGAACCCATAATAGACACTCTTTAACAAACTGTTAAAGAAGATATCTTTAAAAAATTCACAGACTGATGGAAGTAAGTTCTTATACAATAAAATATCAAAACTAATAGTTGTCCCACCCTAGAAACTCTCCATTACATACCCATATTCTAAAAGTTGGCAATAATAACAAAATTTGTTGGAAAAAATCCCAAGAGGTATACTTGTCAAGTGACATGCCTTGTCCATTTAAATTATGTTCAAAACAAAGTTTCTTAAGATTTCTATAATTTCCATTCCTTGTTCCTGTCTTATTATTGTAAAAGTAAGCTCTGTAAACATGCCAATTGTCATTAATCACTGAGAGATCACTGACCTGATTTATGGGTAATTGTCTACTATGCCATTAAATCAATGTACTTGGAGGTTTTGTGCTTCAGACTTCTTTGGTTTTAGATAAGAAATAAACATATAAAACATTATATCTACACATGTACATATGTATATACATATGAACATTATATTATGCACATAAATCTGTCTCTGACACTTTCTCTATCACCTATATTAGTGTGTGTGCATGTGTATAGAGATGACAATAATAAAGAAAAATCCATAGAATAAAGTCAAATTAAGTGACTTAAGGACCAATGATGATCCCAATGGTCTTATGTTGAAACCACTATTTTTTCATCATGAGAAGAATAGAGACTATTAGAGAAGAATGTAAATATTGTCAGATGAGGCCAGTGTTTAGTACTTTTGGTTTAGTTTTTGGTTTTCAAATGAGACTTAAGCATTAACAGAAGGCAACAATAAACACTTAAAATATAAGATTTATTGTTTTAAAAAGCAGCAAGTTGCTGTTACTCTTTTCAAGCAAATTTAGATCCCAGGTCAAATATCTTTAGATGTCACAGAATTAATCAAAAATCAACAAACATTTATTATTTTCCTAGTAAATGTAAAGCACTATGCTATGCCATAGAGATATAAATTTTTAAGTATCAAACAATTCCTAATCTCAAAGCCTATATAGTCTATCCTCAGAATAAACATCACTCTCATACAACAAACACATATATTTGTTCATATATAAGCATATATGCATGCATACATACATGCATATATACAGACAGGGTTCTAAGTTCAAACTTTCCTAAGGCAAACCATGCTCCATGCATGATCACATAGTGTGGGGATAAGTGCATTCTTTTCTCTTCATAACTGTAATCCATGGTCTTGTGTGTTCAAGTCTTTAAAGGCATCTCTAGCATTGACATCTCTAGCATCTCTTCACTCTACTTTTCTCCAAGGCAGACTATGGTTCCTCATTACAAAGAAAGCAGGATGTTGGGGCCAGAAGTTGGCCAGTCTGCTTCCCCTCAGAGAGAGAGGAACCCTGAGTTATAACTATATTACATATATATACATGTATTTGCTCTCTTATATATTTCTAATGTAGAGGAAATAATTTTAAGGTTCAAGTTATTTTCCTGGTCAATAACTATCACTGAGAAGATGATAAGGTCCAAACTTTATCATCAAAGGTTTTATTACCTTTCCATTAAATTCCAGTTACACAATGAATACATCATAGCAAATAGCAACTAAATAGTTATATATGTATATATATATATATATATATATTCAAGTGAAGAGCAAAACAGAAATCAGAGAAAGTATACATGTGATTAAATATACTAAACAATACAGAAAGAGGGAACAGAGAGAGACAGAGACAGAGAGACAGAGACAGACAAACATAGAGAAGAAACATGTTTATAAGTAGGTGCTTGTTTTTTAGTCATTTTTTGAATGACAGGAAAATCTAAGATGAAACAAGAGAGTATTAGGGTCAATTATTTTTAAAGATAGAGACACATCCGGAGATGTCAACTCTATGTATTCTGTAGCCATGTACAAAGTGATGGTTAAACTGAATTAGGGTTGCTGGGGTCAAATGTTAAGAGATGTGGGAGGGGATGGGATCGAGATTATGTTTAGAATGGTTCCCTTTAGAATACTTGCTTTTGACACAGAGAAGGGCCTGTTTTGTGTCTTTCTTTCTAGAAAGAATACAACAATAAAGCACAAGTGAGAAAAACAGGAAAAAGATTCCTAGATATTTGTCTCTCCAACAGAAGGGCAGTTTTCAATCTACTGCTGTTTACAATAAGAGACACAATGATTTATCAAAGGAGCTCTCATCTGATGAGATCCAAACACCTGATGCATATCCACAATGCTTACTACTAACATGACTCAAAAAAAATTACTCATACCCTTTGGACCAGATTCCATTACTGGTCTGAAACAGTCTAATGAACCTCAGAGGTCTGGTTATTAACTATAGGACCAAAGATAAACTATTCTATTTATTGATTAGAGCTCTTCATAATCTTCCCTTTCCTACTGTTCAAGTTGTTTTTTTTTCTTTTGTTTTTATCCTTTACTTATTCTGATGTACACTATGGTCTATTTATATTGGCTTACATGCAATTTCTCAAATAAAACTCTGCATCTCTCATCCCTCTGCCTTCAGATTGCCTCTCTCTAATAACTGCAAACTCTTTCTCTTTGTTGTCCTCTCTGTCTTCATGACTCCTTTTAATTCTAAGCTTCTGCAGAGTCAGACTTCGCATATTCCTTGAAAATGTCAGTGGGATAAAACAAAACAAAACAAAACAAAACAAAACAAAACAACTGGTTAATCAAAGTGATGAGAAAGGAAACAATTTCTCTCTCAAAGAGCCAATTCGTTGCTGGCTTTAATTTATCCTGCACATGACTTGAGAAATTCATGCAATGAACTATGTAAGAAGGTGAGTACACACAGAGAATAAATTTACTTCGATGACCAAGCAGGAATATGAATGCTCTAACCCTCACATTATGAAACCTTGGTCACCTTCACTCTCTGTCCCCTACTGTTGAATGAACTGAAACACACCATAGTAATGAAGGAAAACATTATAAGTACAATATAATGATTTGGGCACCAAGGCAACCTAACCACACAGATACATGGCATAGTGGATAGAAGGCTGGAATTGGAGGCATGAGATGTGATTTTGAATCCCACCTCAATCACTTTCCACCTGAGAGTCTTTTACTAAGAACTAAGTCTCTTCATTGAAAATAAAATCGAGAGATCCAGACAGGCATTATGGCCTCACATATAAGTACACAAAGGTCAGTAAATACCCTCTTTTGTATGACTTTGATGTGTGTTCATTCCGTCCTTTCCTTTCATGAGGCAGAGGAAAAAGAAGTTTCCTTCCCAAATGTCCAGAGATACTATTTTAGATATTCTAATTAATCACTACCCATTGTGGATGGGAATTTGCACC
Source organism: Vombatus ursinus (assembly GCF_900497805.2). Classification (NCBI taxonomy): domain Eukaryota; kingdom Metazoa; phylum Chordata; class Mammalia; order Diprotodontia; family Vombatidae; genus Vombatus; species Vombatus ursinus. The sequence continues at coordinate 146,339 of NW_020954584.1, forward strand.
TGAGACCAAGATTGTTTCTTCTTCTGACGCTTCCCAGAGTCCTCCTGTTGACAGTATCTTTATTATTATTATTATTATTATTATCATTATTCCTACAGGAGGTATGATAATGACAGCTCTTAGGGGAGATGAGATCAAACAAGGCTGTCCCTATAACTCCAGCCTTATCCATCCCCACTACACATACTCAAACATACACCCACACATGCACACACACTGTGGTGGACATAATTCTACATTGCTCTCTGGCAGAACAGACAAGCCTGGTAAGTGCCTTTGTCCATAGGACTCAGATAAAAAGATTCCTAGAGAGAAAATAATAAAAACAAAAACTATAAACATTTTTTCTCCCTTGAAGGAATGCAAGCTTCTCCATGCTAGAGATTCAGAAGTGATTGGGTTGAAGATGCCTCAATACGTATTATACTGTGTTTAAAATTCCAGCAGTAACATTATTTGCTGCTAGTGCCTAGCTTTAGTACTTAGCTGGTACTTATGTGTGTATACCCTCCAATTCTGCACCTTTAAACAGTTACATCATAGAAATGTGTGCAGGATGGGTACAAGTTTGAAATCCCAATTCAGACAGATTCTGTACCAGATCAGCTGCAGGGGGCAGATGAATCCTAATTATTTCTATTCTGCTTTGATCAGGGAAAGGAAGTGCAACTACTGAGTCTGAGTCCAATATAAAAAGCAAGAGAAATCCTTGATCTCTAATCCAGATTCTGTCAGTGGAGGAAATCATTATAAAAATGCCTAATAATCTCACAAGATAAGCTTAGAGCCCTGACTGTTTTACAAAATTACTAAGGAAGGAATTTGGCTCCTATTTTCTGGGGCTTTAGGACCCTGAACCTGATCACACAACCTCCTCCTGGATACATGTCCCAGGGCTCTGAAAGAATTTGCCTAATAAGATGAGAGTTCCTGTGGGAATAGCTGAACTGTACACATGTTCCTGAAATTACAGAGCATCTCTCTCTCTCTCTCTCTCTCTCTCTCTCTCTCTCTCTCTCTCTCTCTCTCTCTCTCTCTCTCTCTGTCTCTCTCTCTCTCTCTCTCTCTCTCTCTGTCTGTCTCTCTCTCTCTGTCTCTCTCTCTCTGTCTGTCTCTCTCTCTCTCTTTTTCTCTGACTTTATTTCTATCACCGTCTCTCTCTTTCTCTGTCTTTGTCACTGTCTTTTCCTCTATCTTTGTTTCTTTCTGCCTCTACTTCTCCCTCTCATCACACACACGTATGTTTATGCTGAATAGAGGTCAGAATTCATTTAGTCAAAAGGCCTCAATTTCCAGATGAGGCACCTGAGGGCCAGAAAGATTACTGACTCATGTACATACACAGAAGTTGCAACAAGAAGAAACTCTATTTGAACTCCAACCCCCATCACCTTCCAATACCTTAGAGTGCTCCACTCCCTTTCTGACATAGCTTAAGGTACCTATTCTCTACAGTTGCAGCCTTGATAGGCAAACTGTCACCAGATCTGTCTGCCTGCACCATCTTTGACCCTTCATGCCTGCCTCCTTGAATTCTCTCTGCATCTTTCCTTTTACTCCTTATTAGGATCCTTATCCCTCTCACTCATTTAATGAGGGGAAGCCTTGTGATCTAGTGACCTCACACATTTGATACATTATTCTTAATAAAGAGGATAATATGAGCTCTCAGCAGATTTGCCTCTGTGGTCCATGTCTGCCCATGCAGTTTGAATAATCGGTAAAAACCCTTCATTAGAGGCAGAGGACCTGGGTGCAGATTTCAACTGTATTGCCTTTTCTTGTCTCTGAATTTATTCAGTCTGAATCTTTGAGGAAATTACTTCATTGTTCTATGCCTCAGTTTACTGATTATTTAAAAGGAGTGAGAGTACTGGACTAGATTACACCCTAAGTATCTTATTAGCATTCATTTCTATATTAAGATCTCACTGTGCCATAAAATGACTCTCCCTTCTCTCCCTATCTCAGGGTTTCAGTTATCATAGGCAACCCAAAGGCTGATGCAGAGCAATCCATGCAGCCAAAATATTATTAGGCTAGGGGTAGAGTGGCATGGGGCATAGACTGACAAACAAACATGTATGTAATGCACTTGCTTGTTTTCTCAAGGCCTTTATTTTTAAGCTTTTATTACTAGGTGTAAAAAAGGCTGAATTTGACTAGACTGGATTGGTTAGGACATAAAAGAGGTGAGTGTGCCTTTGATGAATCGTTATGTCTCATCATAAAATATTGGCATAGTCTGCTTCAATGTATTTTGAAGAGAAATTATAACATAGTATGGAACTTTCCCTTTTCCCCAACCTCAAAGCTCTAGCACAGAAAAACTGTATTATAAAACATGAAGCCAGTGATATTTTCTTATTTGATTATTATTTGTAGCTGATGAGATGACCATTCTGTGTAATATGCATGTATAAGTCTTCATTGTTTGATGAACTAGAGCTGAGAGAGTTATGTGGTCAAATTTGCTTGGGGAATAAGATCACCCTCCAAATTTATCTGAGAGAAATGAAGTACAGACCTTTTATTGACAAAGGAGCTGCCTATATTGTGCAGAGGTAATTTGAACAATGGTATTCCTGCCATGTAGCCTAGGTGGCATGACTTCTCTTCTCTCCACCTGCTATTTACTAATTTTCTTTATCCATTCTCAGCTCAGTTTCTAAGACAATGAAAAGAAATATGTCTATATTTCCTTATTCATAGCTAAGATTATAAGATATGTGATCGTTCAATTGACTCTGAAGCCTGCCCCAAATTAAATAAATTTATTAAGTGATTAGTATTGTATATAATGTTGTTATTCTTAAAATAACTTCAAAATTAGCATCATGTAATTATGTTATAATAATGTTCACTTTTAATATATTTACACACTTTCAGGCCCTTGAACTTTGCACCAACATGAACACTGGAAGGTAGAGTAAATGTTACTTAGATTCAAGGACTTAGAGGGAGTCCATAGGATAACATCAGATTGGGTCATGTTTGGCAAGGCATAATGTTACCAGGAGATGTCATATCCATTAGAATAACTTATCAGCTTAGGTCTGGTGGAAAATGAATTCCTAGATAAGAAAAAAAAACATGTAAGAAAATGTTTTGGTTAAAACGAGTAGTGTATTAGAGTCATACTCCTAAATAGGATGCCCACTATGGCATCTTAGAAATCAGTTAAGTTGTAGAAGACAGCAACTGTTAGTAACCAATGGCCAAGATCAGCAAGGAGAGATCCAAGTCCTGACCATCAGTGAAAGCCAGGAGAAGCAAGTTTCTTCAAAGAGAGCAGCATAACAAATTTTGAAACAGTGGCATGTTCTTTGACAGGCCGTTAATGAGGAACACGAGAAGTTTTTCAATGTATTCAATGAATTAATCTCCTGCCTTCCAATCCACAGCTTTTTCCATTCCTTTAAAGCTTCTTTTTGGAACTAGGGAGGGACAGAGAATTGCATTTGGCAGCCCTCATTCTCCACTTCTTTGCTGTTTTTTTGACACTGTTGATCCCACTCTTCTAAAAACTCCTTCTCTTTAGGTCTTCAGGATCCAACTCTTTCCTGCTTATCCTATCTGACTCTTCCTTCTCTATCTCCTTTGCTGGATCCTCTTCCAAATAAACCCTCTAACTATAGGTGTCACACAAGTTTCTTTCCTGCCCCCCTTTTCTTCTCCTCTATGCTACTTCACTTTGTGATCGGCTCAGTTGTGCTAGATTCAATTACCATTTCTTTCTTAATGGTTCTCAGGTATACCTATCCTGCTTCCAAATCTGCTGATCTCTAATATGCTATTTCTAAATGACTTTCAGATGTCTGGAAGTGGAGGTCCACTAGACACCTGGAAATAAACACGTGGCAACTTTAACTCATTATATTTCCCTCTAAACACTACCACTCTTTCTCCTATCCTCTCTATGTGTGATCATTGATTATTCACTGTCATCACCTACTCACCTGTCACCTGTCTCATCCACCCACTCCATATCCTATTTGTTACCAAGGCCTATCCATTTCACATTTGCAATATCTCTCCAATCTGCCTCCCCTTGTCTCCCTAACACTGCAACTGCTTTTGTGCTGGCCCTTATCACTTCATTCCTGAAGTATTTCAAGCCTGCTATTAAGACTCATACTAAATGTCTGACCCACTCCAATCCATCCTTTATTCTATCCCCAAATGATTTTCCTAAAGCAAAGAGTTGACCATAGCAATACTCTGACTTCCAATAAAATCCATTGGCTCCCCATTACCTTCAGGATCAAATACAGAATGGTCTGTTTGGCATTCAAAGCCCTTCATAAACTAGACCTCTCCTACCTTTCCAGTCTTCTTACATCTTATTCACTGTCATTTAGTTTCTGATTCAGTGAGACTGCACCACCACCCACCATTGCTTTTTTTTTTTTTTAACAACCAAGATTGTTTATCTTTCAGCTCTGGGTATTTTTTTTTCTGGCTTTCCCCCATGCTTGAAATGCTATCCCTGTTGTTATCTGCCTGCTGGCTTCCCTGACTTCTTTTAAATGCCTTGTAAAATCCCATCTTTTAAATGAAATGTTTTCTAACCATTTTTAATTATAGTGCATTCTCTCACTTGAGAATTTCCTATTAATTATGTATATAAATTGTCCATATTTGTTTGTCTGGCACAAAGGAGGAATTTAATAAATATTTATTGACTGATTGACTAAGATCTTGACGATAATAGTAACAGGGAGCTTCAGTCTTTGTGGGATCTCATGAGTTCTCTCATCATTCCCCAAAAAATAAACAAACAAAACACTCCATATACTTAATTTTATGTAAATCCTACTTTTATTCCTTTACTAAAGGAAATCTTTCAAAGGGGCATATTTCTCTTTACACTAAGGCCAGATATTCCTACATGGATTTCTTATAATACACAGGAAGGCAGGATCATTGATTTGTGGTCCAGTAAGTAGCTGTATATCCTGTCCCTGGAAGACTGATTAGTTGACTCAGTGATAAGAGTAATGTTTCTAGAGGCAGGAAAACTTGGGTTCAAATAAAAGTGATCCTGAGCAAGCAAATTAACCTCTGCCTACTTCAGTTTCTCCAACTGTAAAACAGGGATAATAATACCAGTCTTTCAAGTCTGTGAGAATCAAATAGGATATTGTTTGTAAAGATCCTGACAAAGTGCTTTGCACTTAAAAGATGCTTAACTTACGCTTATGCTTGGTTCATGGGATCAAATTCAGAAGACTTCAAGTCCAATGTTCTTTCCACGATATTTTGTATATTAACATTTGTATATAGATGCCTCATTTAATAACATAGTTAATTCTTAGACCATGCAGAAATTGAGTACTCAGATGGTTTTGAAACAAATTAGTAAGATTCATGCTTGGAGAAATTTATATTATTTAGTGTGAAGAGCTGATGTCTTTCATTAATTTATGTTTGAAGTATGAGACAAAGTTCCAGCCCTGAGATCATCCTACATCCAAATGGAGTGACAAGAACTTCATACATGCAATAAAGCTATAGAAATTCAGTGTGGCAGTAGAGGATGAAGTTTTTTTTTTTTAATAATCTCAGAAAAAGAGAAGAGATGGAAAAGAGTTTCAGAGAGTTCTCTTGTGACTTTCTTGCTCTCCAACTTGGCAATACAATTCGCTTTGCTCTAGTACAAAAGTCAGTCCAATATAACAACAAGTTTTTTAGGCTAGCTGAAAACAACTTCACAGGTGAAGTGATGCTGGTGCTTTTTGTGTTCCAGGTGATATTAAGTATAAAACATTTCCTATATTCACAAGTGTAAACATTTTGCAATGTCCAAAGATACAAATATTGGCATTACTAAACTCAAAAAGCTGTCGGGAGTAAAATAATTTTTAAAACTCCCTTATAACTCCATATGAAATAAAGTTTACTGAAGTTAATTTAATAAATGTGGAAGATGTTGAAGCCCAATGCAAAATTCTGATTCTAAAATAGAATTTTCTATCTCTTTCTTCAAGTCATCGTTGATCTGACATTCATTCTTTTTCTGAAGACCAATACAGAATGTATTCTTCTAGAGATATCTTGTATTTTTTCTATCTACTTGAAATTGTGAGTCTTAGGTAATGGTTTACTCTTTTACCTATATATTTTCCCCATATTTGAGGGTTATAAGACAAGACCCATTGAACTGATTGTCATTAATTTATCCTTTTCCAATACTCTGATGATTCTCGTCAGGGGAGTACCATGGGCAATCCAGCTGTTGCAGCTGAAAATTTTTCTTGATGATGTTAGTTGTAAAATTATAATTTATCTGCGGAGAGTGTCCTGGAGCATTTCCCTTTGAAGTACTCGCCTCCTGAGTGTATTGCAGGCCATCACTATCAGTTCCAGAAATACAAGTTGGACAGAGCTCAAAGCCAGAGCTCCAAAGTACATTGTTCCATTTTGTATCTTATTGTGGATCTTCATTCTTGTGTTTGTTATGGATGTATTTTTTCATGTGGCTGGTCCTAGAAATAGTACCTACAGTAAACAGAGTAGCAACTTAAAGTTTTGCTCTTTAAACAGATACACCATGACTACTTCAAATTTTGCAATCTGGAAATTGCTTTATGAAGGAGTCTTTGTGGGTTTCATTGTTGTTACCAGTGGCTACATGGTCCATGTTCTATACAAACACCATCAGCACAGCAAGTAAAGTCTTGGCACTCATCTTAGCCCCAGAACTTCCCCAGAGATGAGAGCCACCAAAGCCATTCTTTTGTTAGTGAGCATCTTTTTGTACTTTTATTCAGTTACTTTCATCTTTATTATTTATATGCAAAATTCACAAGATAGAAAACAATGGATGTTACACGTCTCTGTTCTTTTGACTCTGTGTTATCCAACCTTCATCCCCTTTGTCCTAATCAGCAGTAACTCCCAGATCTCCAGTTCTTGTTATGTTTTCCAAGAGATGAAAAAGTCCTGCCTCGTCCCCTCAACTTGTCAGACCAAACTACTCAGAGCCTTGTCATTTTAAAGGTAAAATACTTTTAAATTTTATGTTGTCCAGTCCTATCATTTTGTATATGGGAATACTGAGGCAAATGGACACATTTCTGGAAAGTAGACAGTAATTATTTCTCCTTCTGAACCCTAAGATACTTTGCAGACTTATCATTCTTTCCAAGAGAAATACACACACATGCATGCATATGTATGTATGTATGTGTGTGTGTGTGTGTATATGTATATATTATATATATATATATATATATGTCTAATAGGAATGAGATGAGTATAGCTAAGTGGTGCACAGGATAGAGTGCTGATCCTAGAGTCATAAAGATTTGAATTCAAATCTAATCTCAAATATGTATTTGCTGTGTGACCCTGGATAAGTCACTTAACTTTTATGTATGTTAGCTTCCCCAATTTTAACTAACGTCCAGGTTGTTGTGAGAATCAAATGAGATTTGATTGATTGTAAAGCTCTTAGCATTTAAGAAATGTTACACAAATGTTAACTATTGTAGTTTTTGTTGTAACTCTTATTATCCTTACCATTAGGCATTTACAAATCCACAATATTTCAAATACTGTAGCATGGCAGGCATTTTAGAGATCACTGAATCCAATATCATCTTTGTATAGAGAAGGAAACCAAGGCCTATGGGGGTTAAGTAAAGTGATTAGCGTCACATCATTAGCAGAGATGTGAAGGCAGATTGGAACCTGGTTGGTCTTTACTATAAGACCACACTCATCAACTACAGCCAAGTTTTCCAGATCTGATTGATGCTCATGACTTTTTCTATTACTTTAACTTCTTAAATAAAGAGATTTATTATATATATATATATATATATATATATATATACATTTTCAAAACATATTACTATGTTGTTCTGCTTTGTTAGAAGGAAGAAGAAAAGGAAGGAAAGAAGGAAGGAAGAAAGGTAAGGAGTAACAAAAGAAGGAAGGAAAGGAGGAAGCAAAATAGAAAGGTAGGAAAGAAGTGAGGGAGAAAAGAAGGAAGGAATGAGAGAGGTAGGGAAGGCAGAACAGAATGAGGAAAGAAGGATGGAATAAAGGAAGGAAGGAAGGAAGAAAGGGAAAAAAATGAGGAGAGATGGCAAAATCATCAGTAAAAATAATTAATACACTAAGTGAATTTGCATTATATGTAGTGTTGTATAGCCCCATATTTACTGTCCATCTCCTGTGGTATAATGGGAAAAGCACTTTTTGAATTTTTATCAAAAAACAAAATCACTGAGAGATTTAAAAGCAAAATCACTGAGTTTCCATTAAATCAGTTCAACTAATTCCTCAGTGATTAATGACAATTTGATAGGTATACAGAACTTATCTTTATAAAAGAAAAAGTTACTATATTCATGAGGCTGATTAATAAATTTAAAAAAGTAGAAAGATTTGCAATGTTTTTTTTTGTTGTGAAAAACTAAGTATATTTCTCTTCATCCTATCCTGCCCCCATTTATTCTATTCTCTCTTTTGACCCTGTTCCTCCTTAAAAGTGTTTGCTTCTGATTACCCCATTAGTGTAGAAGCTGTTAAATATCCTGATTGTGTTTGCACATTTGAATTGTTTCTTTCTGGCTGCTTGCAATATTTTCTCCTTGACCTGGGAACTCTGGAATTTGGCTACAAAATTCTTAGGAGTTTTACTTTGGGGATCTCTTTTAGGAGGGGATTGGCGTATTCTTTCAATTTCTATTTTGCCTTCTGGTTCTAAAATATTAGGGAAATTTTCCTTGATAATTTCTTGAAAGATGATATCTAGGCTCTTTTTTTGCTCAAGGCTTTCAGATAGTCCAATAATTTTTAAATTCTTTCTCCTGGATCTATTTTCCAGGTCAGTTGTTTTTCCAATGAGATATTTCACATTGTTTTCTATTTTTTCATTCTTTTGGTTTTGTTTTACAGTGTCTTGATTTCTCATAAAATCACTAGCTTCCAATTACTCCATTCTAATTTTTAAGGAAGTATTTTCTTCAGTAAACTTTGGGACTTCCTTTTCCATTTGACTAATTTTGCTTTTTCAGACATTCTTCTCCTCATTGGCTTTTTGGACCTCTTGACATTTGGGTTAGGCTATTTTTTAAGGTGCTATTTTCTTCAGTATTTTTTGGGTCTCCTTTAGCAAGCTGTTGACTTTCTTTTCACGATTTTCTTGCATCACTCTCAGTTTTTCCTCTACTTCTCTTACTTGCTTCTCAAAATCTTTTTTTGAGCTCTTCCATGGCCTGGGACTAATTCATATTTTTCTCGGAGGCTTTGGATGTAGGATCTTTGACTGTGTTGTCTTCTTCTGGTTGTATATTTTGATCTTCTTTGTTACCAAAGAAAGATTCTATGGTCTGATTGTTTTTTTGCTGCTTGTTCATGATCCCAGCCAATTACTTGGCTTGTAAATTCTTTGTTAAGGTAGGAATCTGCTTCCAGTGTGGAGAACGTACTATCCCAAGCTTCAGGACAAGTTTTGTGCAGTTGTTTTCAGAGATACTTCTGGGGACCTGCAAATTTTAAGTTCTTCCAAGGTGGTATGATCAAGGGAGAGGTGTTTACTCTTTTCCTGGGCTGTGCTCTGGTCTGTGAGTGACCACAAGCAACCTTTTCTGTCTTGGAACTGTGAAGAGGATTCTCTCTACACAGCCACTACAAGCTCAACCACACCAATGCTCCTCCTCACCCCAAGACCACCACCCAGATCTGTGATCCAGATCTAAGCCCTGGCAAAGCAAGAGAATCCTGTACCAGCAAAGAGATCTCTGCAATTTCCCCCTAATCAGCCACTGGATTACCACTCAGTCTGTGGGTTGGAAGCTCTGGAGACAGTGGCTGCCCCAGGGCCAAGCTTAGGGCCTCGACCTGGCTCCATGCTTCTCTCTCTCACCGCAGACACAGACTTTTCCTACTCACCTTCTAAGTTTTCTTTGGTGTTTGTGGGTTAAGAAGTCTGGAAACCACCACAGCTGCCAGAGATTCATTCCTCTGAGGCCTGCTCTAGGTTTGCTGTGGCCTATGTGCCCATGCCAAACTGTGTTCCTCTCCCCGCCTGGCATGATATACCTTTCTGATCAACCATCCAGGTTGTCTTGGGCTGGAAATTTGTTTTACTCTGTCTTGTTGTGGGTTCTGCTGCTTTAGAATTTGTTTAGAGCCATTTTTACAGGTATTTGGAGGAGTTTGGGGGAGTGCTCAAGCAAGTCACTGCTTTTACTCTGTCATCTTGGCTCTCTCTCCCACAGTGTTTTTTTTAGCTGTTGGGTATGTTGCGGGTATGTTGCAGAATTTCTAGGTGGGGCAACTCTTAGATTCAATTTTCATTGGTTTAAAACTTATGCCTATTGTTCTATGAGTTTTTAGAAAAGTCTTCTTCACTTGTCCTTTAAGGATTTTTACAATGGGTATATGATGCTCACTGAAAAAGGTGAACTAACTTACCAAAAGAGGAACTGAAGGGGAGCCTAGGGTCAACCTCCCACCCACTAGCTGTCTGAAAAGGGCAAATGTGACCTTTAGTAAAGAGTCCTGTAATATCTAAGCTTAATCCCATGATTATATCATTTTATCTCTATAAAGATATATTTAGGATGATTCTGTCTTATCTACTATTATATCTTATCCAAATATCTGTTACAAAATATTTAGGTAACTTGGTTAGTTGGTTGATTGCTGTCCTTTGTTCTCAAGGAACACCAAAATGACATCACTATGTTGGAGCCAATGTACAGTGTGTCTGATTGTGGGTGATCAGACCAACACAAGCTGAAAAGGCTCCACCAAAGGTTGGGCACAAATAGTCCACATGAACATTTGGAGTGCGCAGGGGCAGCTAGGAGGTGCAGTCGGGAGGACCTGAGTTTAAATCCAGCTTCAGACACTTCATACTTACAAGCTGTGTGATCCTGGGCAAGTCACCAAACCCCGATTGCCTCAACAAAACAGCAAAACAAACAAAAAAAACAAAACAAAACAAACAAACAAAAAAACATTTGGAGTACGGATGTCTCTAAATTTACACATCTCACATTTCTCTTGGGTTCCGGCAGTTCTGCTTCACTTATAGAGCCTAATGCCTTCTTTGATGAAGGCCCACCATACAGAGCGGTCCTTTGCCGGTATCTTCCATGTCATGCAATCGATTCCAAAGTTCTTCAGAGAAACCTTGAGAGTGTCATTGTATCACTACTGACCTCAATGTAAGCAGTTGCTTTGTGTGAGTTCTCTGTAAAATAGTTTTTTAGGCAAACATACATTTGGCATTCAAACAACATGGCCAGTCCATCAGAGTTGCACTGTCTGAAGTAGAGTTTGAATATTTGGCAATTTAGTTCAAGAAAGGATTTCTGTGTCCGATACCCTGTCTTGCCAGGTGATCTTCAGCATCTTCCTAAGACAATTCAAATGGAAAAAGGTTCAGTTGCATGGCATTAGGTTTAAGAGAATATTTATGCCAACTTATCTCTTCATGGAGGGGAAGGGAAATCTTTCAATCAAACTAAGATAAATCAAAATAATTACTATTAAGTGATCTAGAGACTACCTTTTTCACCTTTAGTACTGGGTCAGAGGAAAGGAGTTCATATTCTGGAAATAGTATTAAATGGTGGTATGGCCATTGACAAGTTATTTTTCTCTCTGTGTTACTTTGATTTAAAAAGAGTCGATCTCCAAAGCATACTATTGGTTAATTTTTTTCTTCTGTTGAGCTTTGTCTCCTCTTTCTGGTGGTTCCTCCTATTGGTTCCAGTTCTTCCTTACAACATCACTAATGGGAAAATATGTTTAATAAGAATGTATACAAATAGCCTATATCAGATTGTACACTGTCTTGGGGAGGGAGGTGGAGAAGGAGGGGGAGAAAAATTTAAAATTCAATGTTTATGGAAGTGGTTATTGATAATTCAAAATAAATTAATTTAAAAAAAATTAAATAATAAAAATACAAAAAAGAGTCAATCTAAAGTTAAAGTGCTAGTCAAGTCTATATCATTCATCAATATGCAAAATGATCTAAAACAATTCTTTCTACTCACACAGTTTTTCATACTTTGATGTTTTATAGTACTGTCATAAACCAATGTATGCAAATTTTCTGCTCAATTTTAGTTATGTTTAGCAAATTTATTTTCCTTTCTTATTCTGAGCCTTTTAAAAAGCAAATAATGTTATAAAAAATCTCAATGATGTATGTTAATGGACCAATTCAACGAAATTCTTGAGAAAGTTGCCTCGTACACATTGGGTCTGCATTTTCTTAATATTAACATCAAGCACAGCAATGTTAAGGCTTTGCTTTATAATGCTGAAATTGAGAAGGTACAAATAGCCCTTATATTTATTTAGTCTGTAGAAAATCTGAACTTAATGTCTGTTATGCCAAAGATTTTTTTCTTGCTTATATGTGTTTTTGATGCAAACTTAAAATTTCATCAAAGCAGAGATGTAACTCTTCTCATAGAGATAAGCTACTATATGCCCTATATGCTTCTTAGAGAGCTATTTAGCATATAGAGGGATTAAATGGCTCTCTGAGGATCACTCTAGAAATATGTGACAGAGATGGGATTTGAAAGTTTTTTTTTAATCTATTTATTTTTATTTGTTTACTTATTGATATGTTTAGTCTGGATGCCAACCTTTCCTATATATTTGAACACTTGCCATAGGGACAAAGATGGCTCCTCATGGCTCTTTTTGTTAATTCTTCATTCTTTGGAGACCATTGTGATTCTTTGCATTGTGGGAAACAAGCAAAAGCAGAAGCAGCAGCAGTAGCAACAGCAAATCTATAGATCAGAATGGATTTTACTGCCTCAGAGATATAACCTAGTAATAGAACATTAGGGGTTAAAAAAAATCTGAATAATTCAAATGCCCAATTGCAGGCAAAAAGCATAGGAGGGATACAAATTCTATTCTCTAGAAGGTCTCAGGAAAGAAATGGTGTTGGGTTCATTGATATTAATGTTTTTCTTTTTTCCAGTGGCTTAAATTTGATAAAAATGTTTTCTCCTCAATAACTTTCTGAGGAGGAACAGCAAGTTTAATTTCTATCTTTTCTTCTTAATGTATACTTAAAGGAAAAAGAAAAAGATGAAATTAGTCTGATTTCTCCAAGAGTTGATTGACTTGTATGTAAAAGACAGATTTTCTTTTATTATAATGAGCAGAAACCTTAAAAAAAAGGATCATAATTTAGGCAAAATGAGAAAAGCCTTGGGAGATCTTCCACCCCAAATGCTAACAAATAGAAATAGTTCTTTAGAAATAAAATGAAGAACTTCTGGTGCCATGATGACAGAGTAAGGGAAGAACTCACCTGGTCCCTCTCCGATTTTCCTCCAAACAACCATACAATAATTCTTGAGAACAAAATATATTTATATCTATATCTATATCATCTATGTCTATAGTTATAGCTATAGTTACATATATATATGTATATATGTGTATATGAAAAAATAATTAGAATCACAAAGGCAGTCAGAGTTCTAGTTGCGAATTTGCATAAGAAAAACCAGGATCAATGAATGGTCACAGAGTATAGTAATTAGTATATATTGTTCCTTTCTATTAATAAAAGTAATCCATGGTATTGTGTGTCCATGTGGCTTCTAGGCAGGCAATAATAGACATCTCTAGCATCTCTTTGCCCCACCTTTCTCCACGGGAGACTCTGGTTCCTGACCAGAATATTGAGACCAGAGATCGACTACTCTTCTCTCCTCAGAAAGAGAGACTAATCTTGAGTTAGAATTTTATCTATCTACTCAATTCAAAATTGTTAGTTAATGGAAGTAACTTTAAGATTCAAGTTAAATTCCTGTCCAGTACCCATTAATGGGGAAAGAGAAGGTACAATGAATACATTATAACAAATAGCAAGAAAATCAGGGGGACAGAGAAACAGAGAGATATAGAGGAAACATGGTTTAAAGGTTTTTTTTTTTATTTTTGAGAGGACCATCTAAGATGAAACATGAGGGAATGTTAGGGCCAATTATTTTTAAAAATAGAGACAGATCAGCAATGCAAGGACCTAAGATATCTCCAAAGGTCTCATGATGGAAAATGCTATCCACATCCAAAGAAAGAACTATTGACTTCGAATGCAAATCAAAGCATACTATTTGCTATTTTTCCTTCTGTTGTGTTTTGTTTCCTCTTTCTGGTGGTTCCTCTTATTGGTTCTAATTCTTACTTACAATATCACTAATGTGAAAATATGATTAATAGGAATGTATATGTATAGCCTATATCAGATTGTGCACCATCTTGGGGAGGGAGGTGGGGAAGGAGGGGGAGAAAAAATTAAAACTCAAAAGCCTATGGAAGTGATTGTTGATAAATCAAAATAAATTAATAAAAATAAAAATAGGGGCAGATCTGGAGATGTTATCAGCAGTGTGTACTCTTCAGAAAAGTACCAACCAGTTAACCTGTATTAGTGGATGATCATTGGGGTTAGGTGCTAGGAGGTGTTGAAGGGGATGAGATCAAATATACAATTAGAATTGTTGCCTTTGGCACAGAGAAGGACCCCTTGTCCTGTCTTCCTAGGAAAAATACAGCAACACTAAAACATAGGTGAGAAAGAGAGAAAACAATAATTCATAGATATTTGCCTGTGCAACAGAAGAGCAACTTTTAATCTACTGCTCCCCAGGGGCCTGATGAAGATGGACAATCTCGCTACTAATATAACTTTCAGGAAATAATGACAATAATAATAAAACTAAATTGCCCATACCATTTGAAGCCAACTCAATCAATTACTGATCTTAGACAGTCCAATGAACTCCAGAGGTTCTGTATTAACCAAAGGATCAAAATTAAACTTTTATATTTGTTTATTAGAGCTCTTCATAGTCTACTCTTTCCTGCTGTTCACATTTTGTTTAATCCTTTACTCACTCCCATATGAATTATGATCTAATTATATTGGCTTACATGAAATTTCTCCATCCCTCATCCTTGCATCTTTGATTTCAGTCTCTCTAATACCTGCAGTCTCCTCCTCTTTGTCTTCATGATTCAGTTCAATTCTGAGCTTCTGAAGTTAGGCCTTGTGTATTCTTTGCCCTGGAAGGGCTACACAAACAAATCAAAACAAACAAAACCAACAGGTTAATCCAAGTTGTGAGAAAGGAAACAATCTCTCCCTCAAAAGCCACTTCATTTCTGACCTTAATTTATCCAGCACATATAACCTGGGAAATTAATGTCCTTACCTATGTAAAGCTGTGAGTGCATATGGAGAGTGAATTTCCTTCTATGAGTAAGTAGGGATGTGGATATTCTGACCCTCAGATTACAAAATCCTTGTCACCTTCTCTCTCTCTATTGTTTTCCAAACACCAAAGTTATTGTGGACTGGAAAATTTTCTCACCTGATCTTTTGTTGGTTCATCTGCTCCAGGATTCAATTTGAGGCATTTGGAGGGGAATTTGGGAGTTCAAATAAGTACCTGCCCCTACTTCACCACCTCAGTTCTACCCTTACCAATACCACCCTATTTGGCAGGAATATTATGAGTATCAATTGACATATTGAACATAAGGGCATTTTAAAGCTTATAGCAATATATTAATATCATTTATTTCTATTCTATTATTACAAAGACTGAGATTCCTTGATATGCTTAGTAGAAAAATATATCAGTATTCAGAGATCACTGCCTCCCTCTTCCATATGACTTTCAAAGGAATTAATTCCTTCATTCTCCCTGATGAGGCATAGAAAAGTTTCCTCCCAAAATGTCTAGAGAACATCCTTTAGAGATTCTAATTAATCGCTAGCCATAATTGATGGGAATTTGTACATGAGACAAAGATTTTTTTCTTCAGACACTTTCCACATTCCTCCTGCTGACAATGTTCTTTTTTAATTACCACAAATGACATGAAAATCATAACTCTTTAGGGAGATGAGATGAGACAACGCTGTTCTTATAACTGCAGTCTTAACCATCCATACCACTTATACGCATACATACACATACACATGCACACACATAGTGGTGGACATAATTCTACATCAGTCTCTGGTAGGAAAGAGCAGCCTGGTGAGTGCTTTTGATCTTAAGGCTCAGAGATAGAAATTCTTAAAGAACCTTTTTTTCTCCAAGAAGGAATCAAACATTTCTGTGCTAGTGATTCAGAAGGGATCTGGTGGAAATTGTCTCAATATACATTGCACTATACTTACAATTCCAGAATAACATATTATTTGTTATGTGTGCTTGGCTGGCACTTCTATCTATGTATTCTTCCTATTCTGCATTCAGGGGAGTGTGTCCAGTCTGGCACAATGATACAATCTTAATACTGAGTGATTTTGTACCCAGAACATCCACAGGAAGAAGCTGGGTCGTAGTCATTCCTATTCTGCTTAGATCTGGGAAGGGATCTGTGACTGCTGAATCTGAGGCTAGTATAATGTACAAGAGGAATCTCTGATCTCTAATCCAGGCTCTATCAGTTGGGGAATGTAATGTGAAATGGGCAATGACCTCACATTATAGGTGGAGGGTCCTAACTGTCTTGCAGAATTTGGAAGGATGGACCTTTGCTTTCTTTCTCGGTGATTTCAGGTCCATAAGACTGATCCTTCCTCCTCTTTGGTATATACACAAGTATTTTGAAAGAATGTGTAAAATATCTGAGAGTTGCTATGGGAACTGCCAAATCTATGTGCATGTTCCTGAAATGACACACTATATTTTTTTTCTGTTTCTGTCTCAGTTTCTCCTTCTGTCTCTTTCTCTCTCTCTCTCTCTTCCTTCCTCCTGCCCTCCCTCCCCAGTTTGTGTCTTCCTTTCTTTCTTTTTCTGTTTTTTCCCCTGTGACTTTCTCTCTCTCTCTCTCTCTCTCTCTCTCTCTGTATATATATATATATACATATACATACATATATATATAGATAGATAGATAGATAGATAGATATAGATATAAAGATATATATATATCTTTCTCTTTCACTCCTTCCTTTTCTCTCTCTCATGTTTATGTGTCTTCCTGTATATCTCTGTTTTTTTCCAGTGACTGTTTCTCTGTCTCTCTCCCACTCCTCATCACACACACACACACACACACACACACACACACACACACACACTTACAGCATAAGAGGCATCAGATTTCACTTTATCAAGAACCCTCATCATAAGTGAGACAACTGGCTGAGGCCCAGAGAGATTTTTGGCTCATCTATGCACATAGAAATAGCAAGGAGAAGAGATTTTATTTGAACCCAAATCCTCTGAAGCCTCTTCCAGCACTTTTACACTGCTCCATTCTCCTTCTGACATGGCTCAAGATGCCTATTCTCTGTGGTTGCTGCCTTGATCGGCAAATTGCCAAGTAGGTCTGGCATCTCACACCATCACTAAACCTTCATGCCTGCCTCCTGGACCTTTCCCTCTTTCCTTTTCCTTATTGTGAGTATCCTTACCTCTCTCACCCATTTAATCAAGGTCAGCCTAAGATCTAGTTACTTTGTATATTTTACAAATTGTTCTTAAATAGTGAAATACTGTCTGCCAATATTTGCCTCTACTGGCCATGGCTGTTCACATGGTTTCAAAAATTGAAAAAAAAAACACCTTAATCAGAGGCAGAGAACCTGGGTACAAATTTCAGCTAAACTGCTTACTGACTCCGAAATCTTGAGTAAATTACATAATTTTCTATGCCTCTGTCCCTTGATTATATGTTTTTTGTGGTTGGTTTGGATTTTGTTTGTTTGCTTACTTGTTTGTTTTAAGGGTGAATGACTCTGGACAGTAGACACTAACGTTCCTTTCAGCACTAGCTTCTATATTGATGTCTCTTTGTGGAATAAAAGTAACTCTCTTTCCTTGTCATACACTAACCTCACCTTTTACCTAGTTGTTATAGGCAATGATAGGCTGATACAAAGAAATTCTAGCACCAGAAATATTATCAGCTTAGGGAGCTAGAGTGGGATTGGGGACTGCTTGATATTTAAACATATCTGTAATGCACCTACATTTTTTCCCCTCAGGGTTTATTTAATCCTTGATTTATCAGCTTATAGAAAGCTGATTTCAACTAGACTGGGTGGGCTAGGACAGGAAAGAGGTGAGAACTCCTATGAGAAAACATTATGTCTCCGATTAGAAAAGAGCGGCATGGTCTAATTCAATGTATTTTAAAACAAAATTATAATATAGAATGGAACTTCCACTCGCCCTCATCTCAAAGCTCCTAGCACAGAAAATTATTTTACAAAAAACTGAGGACAGCGATGCTTTCTTAGTACAGCTTATTAGGTAAATATTCTTTGCAATGTTTGTGTATAAGTCTTCAGTGTTTAAAGGACTGGAGCTGAGAATGAGTTATGTGGTTACGTGTGCTTAGGGGACATGATCAACCTCAGAATTCATCTGAGAGAAATGAGGTGCATACCCTATATTGTGCAGTCTCCCTATAGTGTAGAGGAGACTTTAACACTGACCATCCTGACATGTAGCCCAGGTGCAATGATCATTTATCTCTCCAACTTGTACCAATGTCCCTCATCCATGTTCATCCCTGATTCTAAGGCAAAATACCTCTTTATTCCTTATTAGAATTATAAAAGTATTAATTAAACAAATGGCTATAAAGCACCCCCAAAGTAAATATAATCTACTAGATATAAAAAAAATTCAATTTAAGTAATTGTGATTTATCACATCATTATTAAATATTCATTACTAAAATATATTTTATGCTGTAAGAAATTCTCTGCCAATAAGCTTCTCCTTTCTTTCTTTCTCCTCCCCTTCTTCTTTTCTCTCTTCCTCCTTTTCCTCTCACTCTTCCTCTTCAACTCCTCCTCTTTCTTTTTCTTTTTCTCTTCCCCTCACATTTTCTTTCCTCCTCCTCATACTCTTCCTTCTTCTTCTTCTTCTTCTTCTTCTTCTTCTTTTTCTTCTTCTTCTTCTTCTTCATCATCATCATCTTCTTCTTTGTCTTCATTTTCTTCTTAATAAATGATGAATATTTATAATGCTATACATGCATATATGTATGTAAAAGAACATGTATATGTATTGTGCTCTCAGCAGCTTTAGAATTCCGGGTTTGGCTGACACAAAAGACAACTGAGCTTGTCATTCCTCTATGAGAATAATTAATGGTTATTTTATGTGAATATATGGCTTTATTAATTTTATTTGATTTTTTTCAAATGTTCAAGTCTGAATTCTCTTCCTCTCCATTCCCCCTTACCCTTCCTCACTCAAAGAGTGTGAAAGGAAAACAAAAACCATTGGCAAATGTGAACAATCATGAAAAACAAATTGTCACATTATCCATGATTCAAGGGAAAAAACAAGGAAAATAAATCAATAGACAATTGGATAAATTGATAGTTTTTTTGGGTGTGGGGGGTTAGGCAATGGGCTTAAGTGACTTGCCCAGGGTCACACAGCTAGGTTAGTAAGTGTTATGTGTCTTAGGCCAGATAAGAACTCAGGTTCTCCTGAATCCAGGGCCGGTGCTTTTTCCACTGTGCCACCTAGCTGCCCTGACAATTGGATAAATTGATGAATGAATGGACATATAAATAAATAGTTAATCCACAATCTGATTATCTCAGCTGTCTATTTGGATATTGGTAATATGTTTCATCAAAGTTCTTTAGAATCATGATTGGTCACTGTAATGATCAGAGCAAGTTTTTCAAGGCTTATTAACTTTAATGCTATTACTTTAACACTCCTCCCAACATGTTCTGCTGACTTCATTTTTTATTAGTTCATAAAATTGTTTAATGTTTTCTGAAACCATCATCTTCATCATTTCTTGCAAGATAATAGGATTTCATTACATTTATATACCATTACTTGTTGAGCCATTCTCAACTCAATGGAATGTCCACAATGAAGTATTGTTTCTTTCAGTGCCTGTCTCTTTATTTATAATGTGAAAATCAAAATTAATTGTAAATATATACTGTTGTTCGAAGTCACTTTCCAATTTTGTCATTTGGTAAGTCTCAATTGTATTGTATTTGCTTTTCAGATCTCTCCAATTTTCTACAAATGCGAAAACTTTTCAGTAGAATAGTGTTTCACTTGAATTTTTGATACACGCAGGCATCTTACCATTGATTGTTTCTTCATATATGTTCTTTGAGTCTCCTTTGCAACCAGGTATAATCTTTTCATCAGTTAACTTTACTTGTGTATAATTACCTAGTTCACAATTGTGATAAAAAACAACTTTGCTGGTCTGACTTTATTTATTTTTTTAAACTAGATACTATTTATTTTAACATTCTTTTTTTTTTTTTTTACAATTTTGAGTTCCACATTCTTTCCTTTTTTTCCCCACTCCTCCTTCACCCATTGAGAAGACAAAAAATGTGATACCAATTATTCATGTGAAATCATGCACACATTTCAATATTAGTAATGTTGCAAAAAAACCAAGAAAAATAAAATGAAAAATTATACTTCAATCTACATTCATAGTTAATATATCCCTGTAGGTGGATAACATCTTTTATCTTAATTGCTCTGTAATTGCCTTGAATCATCATATTAATCAGAATAGCTAAATCTTTCATGGTTGATCATCTTATATATTGCTGTTACTGTGTACAACATTCTTCTAGTTATGTTCATCTTATATTGTGTTTATAACCCAGGTTTTTCTTAGAGCTTCCTGCTCATCATTTCTTATAGCACAACACTATTCTATCACAATTATATTACATGAGTTGTTCAGCTTCTCCCTTTCAATTCTTTGCTACCACAAAAAGAGCTGTTATAAAGATTTTTGTACTTATAGATCCTTTACCTTTTTCTTTGATCTCTTTAGGAATATAGACCTAGTAGTGGTATTGCTTGGTCAATGAATATACACAGTTTTACAGGTCTTTGGAAGTAGTTCCAAATTGTCCTCCAGAATGTTTGGAATACTTTATAACTCCACCAATAATGAATTAGTGTTCCAATTTTTCCACATCCCCAACAACATTTGCTGTTTTCTTTTTCTGCTATGTTAGGCAATCTGACAGGTGTGAGGTGGTACTTCAAATTTTTTTAACTTACATTTCTATAATTATGAGTGATTCCAAGCATTTTTTAATCTAAAACTGCCTTTTTATATATTTCACCACTTATCAATGTGAGAATCATTTATATTTTTTTTATAAATTTGACTTAGTTCCCTATACATTTGAAAAATGAGGCTTTAATCAGAGAAACACTGTAATTTTAGTCAGTTTCATACTTCTATTCTTATCTGAATTAGCTTTGTTTCTGCAAAATCTTTTTAATTTAATGTAACCAAAATTATCCATTTTACTTCCCATTATTTTCCCTATTTCTTGTTTGATCATTAAGTTTTCTATTATATAAAGATCTCATATTTAAGATTTTCCATGTTTTCCTAATTTATGATATAATCCTTTATGTCTAAATTATGTACTCATTTTGTCCTTATCTTGTTATATAGAGTGAGATATTTATCTATTACTAGTTTTTGCCAAGGTGCTTTCTAGTTTTCCCAGCATTTTTTGTCAACCAGTGGATTCTTTTGAATATTTGTTTTTGTCAGATGCTAGGTTACCATGGGGATTTACTACTATGTAGTGTGGACCTAATCCATTCCACTAATCTGCCCCTCTATTTCTTAGGTAGTACCAGATTATTTCCATGATTACTGCTTAATAACACAGTTAAAAATTTGGTACTGCTAGGCCATTTTACTTCACTTTTTTTCCCCTTGTATGATTCCCTTAATATT
Source organism: Vombatus ursinus (assembly GCF_900497805.2). Taxonomy (NCBI): domain Eukaryota; kingdom Metazoa; phylum Chordata; class Mammalia; order Diprotodontia; family Vombatidae; genus Vombatus; species Vombatus ursinus. Next base: position 168,095 of record NW_020954584.1, read on the forward strand.
TTAGATAATTTTTTTTCTTCCAGATGGGTTTTATTTTTTTAGCTCTATAGTATATTTTTTTTGTAAATTTGATTTGTATGACTATGAATAAATAGATTTACCTAGGTAGAATTATCATTTTTATTACTGTGGCTTGGCCTACAAATGATACATTAATATTTCTTATTTTTTAGATCTGTTTTTGTTTGTGTGAAAAGTGGTTTGTAGAAATGTTTGTATAGTTCCTGGGACTGTTTTGACAGGTACACTCCCAAATATTTTATATTGTCTAAACTTATTTTAAATTAAATTTCTCCTTCTAAATTCTCATACTGAGTTTTGTTGTTAGTACATAGAAATACTGATGAATTATGTGGGTTTATTTTCTATCCTACAACTTTGCCAAAATTGTTAATTATTTCAACTAGCTTTTTAGTTGATATTCTAGGATTTGTTAAGTATATTATAATATTTTCTGCAAAGAGTGAGGGTTTGGTTTCCTCATTGTCTATTTTAATTTTTAACTTATTTTTGTCTTATTGTTATACCTGGCATTTCTAGTACAATATTGAATAATAGTGATGATAATGGACATCTTTGTTTCACCGGTGATTTTATTTTGAAAGCTTCTATCATACCCACATTTTGGATAACACTAGTTGACTTTATATGGATACCCATCATTTTTAGGAAAGCTCTATTTTTTTTAACTTTAGTTTTGTTTTTGTTTTTGTTTTTTTAATTTACAAGTGTTTAACATTCTGTGTACATGTGTAACAATATTGTATCAGCTCTGAATGGAAGTTACACAAGGTTTGGGAAAACATTGACTTTTTTTAAACAGCAAAGTAGCAAGCGTCTATTGCTACAGTTTAAGGCATATCAGCATATTTTTAAAAATTAGGAAACAGTTCTACTGCTCTTCATAGCTTTATTTTCAGTTCATTTAAAAAAAATCCCTTCATATTATCTCACATGCTAGGCTTTGGAGATGCCAATCCCACTAGTCAGAGAAATAATCTCCCAGGTGGCCTGTCAATTGAACCATGATTCTTAAATTAGGAAACGTTAACTATTTCAGATGATGAAGAATGGTAGGGCCAAATGACTTGAATGTACAGAATTGGTAGGACCACACAGAGACAAGTGGGCTTGAGTAAGTAACAGTAGAAAAACCTGACTGAACAGTCTATAAAACATTTTGTGGGGGTGGAGGGAAGCAGAGGAAGTGAAGAAAGCTCTATTTTTCCTAAGCTTTCTTGTGAGTTTTTCATTTTGTCAAAAAAAATTTCTGCATTTATTGAAATAATCATATTTTTTTCTTTCTTTTTTGTTTTGATAGTAAATTATGCTTATAGTTTTCCTCATATTGAATAGCCTGAATTCTTGATATAAATCCTAAAAGTTCATAGCATATGATATTTGTGATATGTGGCTCTAATATCCTTGTTATTGTTTTATTTGCATTTTTTGCATAAATATTCATTAAGGAAATTGGTAGATATCCCCCCACCCCATTCTTGTTTTTCCTCATTTTGGTATCAGCACCATATTTGTGACAAAAAGGAAATTTAGGAAAACTCCATTATTGGCTACTTTTTGAAATAGTTTATGTAGTGTTGGAGTTAATTGTTCTTTAATTTGGTAAAATTTACTTGTGAATTTGTCTTTTCTTAGGTTTTATTTTTTCTTAGAGATCTCAATGATGTCATATTGAGTTTATTTTTTCCAAGGTTATATTATTTAAGTATTCTATTTCTTCTTCATTTACTCTGGGGAATTTAAATTTTTCCTATATATTCATCCATTTCACTTAGATTGTCTGATTTATTATGCAAAATAGCCCATGATAATTGCTTTAATTTCTTCTTAATTGGTGATGCATTAACACATTTCATTTTTTATACTGACAATTTGGTTTTCTTATTTTTAAATTAAATTACTCAATGGTTTATCCATTTCATTATTTTTTAGGTAAAACTAGCTCTTAATTTCATTTTATCAGTTTAATATTTTTACTTTATTTTTATTAATCTCTCCTTTGATTCTCAGTATTTCAATTTTGGCATTTAATTCACAATTTTTACTTTGTTCTTTTTCTAGTTTGTTTATTGAATGGCTAAGCCATTGTTCTGTTCTTTCTCTATATTATTGATGTAAGTATTTAGAGATATAAATTTTCTACCAAGTGTTGCACTGGTTGCATCCTACGTATTTTTTTTTGTTATGTCATGTCATTGTTGTCATTCTCTTTAAAGGAATTATAGTTTATTTCTATGTTTTATTTTTTAACCCACTCATAATTTAGGATTATATTAATTAGCTTACAATTATTTTAAATCTATTCTTCTAGGGTCCTTTATTCAATATAATTTTATTGCATTTTTCTCTAAAAAAAAGGATGCATTTAATATTTCTGCTATCTTCATTTTGGTTGTAAAGGTTTTACACCCTCATTCATGGTCAATTTTGGTGAAGGTACCATATGTAGCTGAGAAAAAAGGCATACTACTCTCTATTCCCATTCAATTTTCTCCCAAGTTCTTTAATATCTCTCTAAAATTCTATTTCTCTCCTTTACATTTTTTAATTTTATGGTTAGATTTCTCTAGTCCTGAAAAGGTAAAGTTTAAGTCCCCCAGTAGTATAGGTTGACTTTCTATTTGCTTCTGTGATTCTTTAAATTTTTCCTTTAAGACTTTGGATGCTATAGTATTTGTTGCAAATATATTTTCTATTGTTATTACTTCATTTTCTATGATATCTTTTAAAAAAACGTAGTTGCTCTGCTTATTTCTTTGTATTAGGCCTGTTTTTGCTTTTTTTTTGTATGAGATTTTTATCTGTATCCCTGCCATTTTACTTCAACTGAGATATACTAGATTCTGCTCCAGTCCTTTATTTTTATTCTATGTGTGTCCTTCTGTTTCAAATGTGTTTCTTTAAAAAAATGTAGAAATTTGTTTTCTATTCCATTTAGATATTTGACCCCATTCTTCTTCTCCCTTCTTATTTCTCCTAGGACATCTTTTTTTTTCTCACTCATTCAATTTATGAGATCATCCCATCATAATCAACTCACATTTGTGCCCTCAGTATATGTATATTCTTTCTAACTGTCCTATGATACATTTCTTAGACGTTTCAACTGTCATCTTCCCATGTTACTAGATGTAAAAAAAATTGACCATATTACATCTCTTATGATTTTTCTTTCATGTTTATTCTTATATGCTTTTCTTGAGTCTTGTATTTTAAAGTCAAATTTTCTATTCAACTTTCATTTTTTAATCAGGGATGCTTAAAAGTTCTTTATATCATTGAATGTTCATCCTACCACCCACCCCCCATTGGATTATACTCAGTTTTTCTGGGTAGGATATTCTTGTATATGTATACATTCACATATGCGTACATGCATATACACATACATATGTGTGTTATATGTATTTATATGTGTATTTACATGTACACATATGTATGTATGTGTGTGTATGTGTGTATATGTATGTGTGTATATATATATAATATATATATAATATATATATATGGAATTTTTATTTGAAGTGAGATCAGAATCTGATCTTTTGATCCAACACATAATAGCTGTGTAAAATCACATATTCAATCAACAAAGAAATATCCATGAAGTACCTACTAGAAGAAAGAAACAAGCATTTATTAAGTACCTCTTGTATAGAAACCATTGTGCTAGGTTCTTTACAAACATTATCTCTTTTCATTCTTATAATCATCTTGGAAGGTAGATGCTGTTCCTTTCCCCATTTTACATTTTAGGAAACTAAGATAAATATAAGTTAAGTGACCTTTCCAGAGTCACCTGGATGTGAACTCATGTCTTCCTGACTCCAGAAATGACATTCTAATAAGTGAGTCAATTAGGCATTCTTTTTTTTTTAATTTTTAGGCAATTAGGTTAAGTGACTTGCTCAGGGTCACACAACTAGTTAAGTGTCAAGTGTTTGGTCTGAGGCCAGATTTGAACTCAGGTTCTCCTGACTTCAGGGCTGGTGTTCTATTCACTGCACCACCTAACTGCCCCCCAAAGAACCCATTTTCTTTTCTTTCTTTTTTTTCTTTTTGGTGAGGCAATAAGGGTTAAGTGACTTGCCCAGGGTCACACAGCTAGTAAGTGTCTAGAGTCTGAAATCAGATTTGAACTTGGGTCCTCCGGACTCCAAAACCAGAGCTCTTTCCACTGCACTACTTAGCTGCCCCTCCAACTAGGCATTCTGCTAGGGACAGGCTATACATATATAATAAATGAAACTGTCCTTGTTTGCAAGCAAAAACATTTTACAATATCTAGAGATACAAAAATTTGTATTAATAAATTCAAAAACTGTGAGTAGAAAAGCACTTTCTAAATTCCCTTATTGTTCCATATCACATAAAGTTATTGAAGTTAATTGCATAAAAGAGGAGGATTTAGAAGTCCAATGAGAAATCTTAATTTTTAAATAGAATCATCTGTGTTTCTCCCCAGGTCACTGTGGATCTAACAGCCGTTCTTCTTCCCAAGACCATTAAAGAATGTATTCTTATGTCTATATCTTGCACATGATCTATTTAGTTGAGATTGTGATTGGAGTCTTAGGCAATGGGTTACTCTTTTACCTGCATACTTTTCATTTAATCACTGCTCATAAGACGAGACCCATCAACCTGATTGTCATTAATTTGGCTTTTTCCAACATTTTGTTGCTTCTCATCAGAGGAGTCCCATGGGCAATCCAGTTGTTGCAGTTAAAAATTGTCCTTAATGACATTGGATGTGATTTCATAATTTATCTTCAAGGAGTGTCTTGGAGACTTTCCCTTTGTTGCACCTGTTTCTTGAGTGTATTCCAGGCCATCACCATCAGTTCCAGCAATATTAGATGCACAGAGCTCAAAGTCAGAGCTCCAAAGTGTGTTATTTCATGCTGTGTCTCATCGTGGATCCTCATTCTACTGTTAGGTGTGACTGTATTTTTTTATGCAACTAATTCTAGGAACAACACCAACAGTAAACAGAATAGTTACCTAGAGTTTTGTTCTTTAAACAGATGCACTCTAAATACTTTAAGATTTGCAATCTGGAAATCACTTCATGAAGTGGTATATGTGGGTTCCACGGTCATTACCAGTGGCTACATGGTGCTTATTCTATACAGACACCACAAGCAAGTCCAGAACATTTTTGGCATCACTTTTACACTCAGAGCTTCCCCAGAGATCAGAGCCACTAAAATAATTCTGTTGCTTTTGAGCATTTTTGTGTACTTTTATTCAGTTAGTTTAATCTTCATTATTTATATGTATATTTATCAAGATACAAAAGAGTGGGTATTATATGTGTCTATTCTTTTGATTCTATGTTACCCAACAATCAGCCCCTTTGTTCTAATTAGTAGTGATTCCAAGATCCTCATGTATCTTTGTTTGTTCAAAGGAATAAAAAGTCTTGCCCCTAACCACCAACTTCTCAGACCAAACTTGATAGATTCTTAGAATTTTAAAGATGAAAAGTATTGGGATTTTATTTACTTCCATTTTATCATTTTGCATATTGGGATGTTAAGACAAATGATCCAATTTTAGCAAAATAAAAAAAGCTTCATTTTTTCTAGAAGTTATTTTGCATTCTCAACTCTAATCCTCTTTACATATGGTTCAGTCTGTTCAAGATAAATTTTTCTTGCACCAACAGGAAAGAGCTGAAAGCAGTAAGGTAGGATATTGGATAGAGCACTGGTCCTTGACTAAATATAAAACCTTTGACACTTACAACTCTATGACTCACTTAAGCTTTAGATTGCCCAGTTTCCTCAACTGTAAAATGGAGATAATTATAGCACCAAGCTCCCAAAGTTGTTGCGAACATCGAATGAGATTAAAAACTATCAAACACTTAGCATTGTGCCTGGCATACAGTAAGGGTTATATAAATATTATCATCAATATTATTAGGCACTCATAAATCTATAGTACTTCGAATGTCATAGCAGGAAGGTACCTTAGAGGTCAGTCACTGAGTCCAACACTAATTTGTATGCAGGAAACAAAAAAGGCACAGAGGGGTGAAATAACATGATCACTGATACATCAATATCAAGGATCTGAGTACAGATTTGAACCCACTTTTCCTGTCTACAAGGGCCTAACTATATCAGCTATGTCATCTTGCTCTAGATCTGGTGATTATTCATATATTTTCCTCTTTACATAATGAGGCTTTTAAAAAATGATTTCATTTTTAAAAATTTCACTTTTCTACCCAACTTTTTGCAGGGAAGGAAGGAAGGGAGGTAGGAAGGAAGGAATGGAGGGAGCGAGGGAGAGAGAGAGAGAGAGTGAGACAGAGAGACAGAGAGACAGAGAGAGAGAAGAAGAAAGAAAAAGATGGAAAGAAGAGTAAGTTCAGTGAAAATAATTAAAACATGAAAGGAATTTGAAAGTATATGTACATTATATGCCTACATTTTCTCTATATGTCCTATGGACATAAAGCCCTTAATTCTGTGTCAGAGAAATTGAGTCCAAACTGTGGAAATAATGTTTAATTATTCTATGATAATTGACAAATTATTTTTTTCTCTCTAAGCCTTTGTTACTTTGGTCAAAAATGTTGAACCAAACAATCTCTAAAGTTCCAGCCACGGATAGCTCATACATTAATTTCTAAAGTCATCTAAAGTAATTCTATCATGCACTCTTTTATACCCTGATGATAACAACAAGTCATAAACACATACAAATGATCAATTTCACCTTAAAAGTAAGTGCATTTGTTTTTTTTTTATTTAAGCTGCATAAAAATATGTTACAAAACAGAGAATACCAACGTTGAATGTCAAGAGACTATTCTGCAAAATTTTGGGGAAGTTACCTTGCATGTGTGGGGTAGATATTTCACAGCAGTAGTAAGAGGCAGAGAGCTATTGAGGCTTTGCCTCATGTTGCTGAAATTTAGAGGGTGTAAATATTTATTTGACAATTTAATGATCTCAACTTAATATGTAGTGTACCATTTTCTCACTGTTTTACTTTTGAACCCAACCTACAGTTTCATGAAAAGTAGAAAAGTGTCACTTTTAATAGAGATTATCAATTAACCCTTAGTTTCTTCTTACAGAGTTTGATGGAGTGTTGATGTTAAATTATGTTCATCATAATTGCTCAAATAGTATGTAGCAGAGACACGACTTAATTTTTTAAAATTATTTATCAACTTATTTAACAGTTTATTTTTATTTATTATTTACTTGTTGATTCATTTTTTTTTTAGTTTATTTATTTACAATCTTGATGCCCAGCTTTCCTACCTATTACGGTGCTTGCCACAGGCACAGGAATTGCTAGTTATGGCTTTTTATTGCTGTGCTTTATGTAAAGGCCATAGGATTTGGTTATAAAACTATAAATCAGAACAGGCCCTTCCTATCATATAATCTAGCTATAGAAAGAAAGAAGAAAAAACAACAACTCAATTACTCAAAAGCCTTATAGAAAAGGCAAAAAGCAGAGAAGGGATGCAAACTTCATTCTATATAAGGTCTCAGAAAAGAAATGGATTTGAGTTCATGGATAGTAATATATATTTTTCCAATGCTTTGTTTTACAAAATGCTTTCCTTTCAATAATTGTGGAGGAGCTATAGAAAGTTTTATTTCTATGTTTGCTTTTTATTGTTGAAGAAAAATATGTAATTTATCTGATTTCTCCAAGGGCTTTGTATATAAACTTCAGTTTGTAAGCCAACTTTCCCTTTCTTAAAATGAGCAGAAATCTTAATTATAGAATAAATTCTACACAATAGAAGAAAAGTGTTGGGAGGATTTGGATTCAAAATTCCAGCCAGTGGTATGTGATATTATTTAGAAATTTTTAAAAAGGGAACTAGATTGATAGCCTCTTTGCTTAGGGAGGTCCCAGGAATGTCATTAAAGGCACCACTATCCTAAAAGTTTACATGGTTCATTAATAACTATGGCTTTCTTCCAGCTCTGCACACTAACTGAACTCCAAACAATTTCCAAATCTTGTCTTTTCTACCCTTGTGATATTTCTCTCATCAAAATCATTCTCTATACTCCCACAGCTTCTATATAAGTCTAACTTATCATATATCTCTATTAGATTATTCAAATATTTTTTCTAATTTAAGTTCCTGCTTCAAATCGCTCCCCACTCCAATATATCTTACAAACTACTGCCAATGTGATTTTCTTTAAATTAGGATCTGATGATGTGTGTATGATGATATACCATCATCATGTGATCATACCCTCCTTTTCCCCTTAGTCAATCAATTCTGGTACCTTTGTCTTGCCTCTGGGATAAAATATAACCTACTTTGATTACCTTTGAAATCCCTTTCTAAATTGATGGCAATCTATTTTTCTAACCACATTGGAAAATATGCCTCCTTCATACTTTGTTTACCAGACAAGTTTATCCTTTTCTCTTTTCACCTGTTTCTGTGTCTTTGTCCTGACAATATCTCATGTACAGGCTACATTTCCTTTTTACCTATATCTTTGAGATGTGAATCTAATTGGGTAATTTTATGAAATAAATACAAGGAATTAAGAATTGAGAGAAAGATGGGTAAATGCACTATGAGATAAGAAAAGTTAAAAGCACAATATATACAGTAACTACACCAGTATACTAAAAATCAATAGAACAAAATCATACTGAGTAATTAAAGAACTGGTGATGGCCTCAAAGAACATTGGTTGAAGTATGCCCCCCTCATCATCATGGAGAAGAGAATTCTATCATGCAGGATGTAAACATTGTCAGATGATGCCATTGTACAGGGTTTTTGTTTAGTTTTTTTTTCCCCATTATGACAAATAGGAGTTTTATTTGTGGAGGCTGTGTATGTATGTATGTATAGGTACATTTTCACAGAACATTGACATAATAATAGATGGCGTCAATAAACTCCTTATCTTAAAATAATCACAAAGGGGATAGAGAAAATTCTCAGTTATATAGGTATACTAGACTTGTCCTGAGGATAATTTTATAAAAAAGAAACCTTACTTTTCTAAATTGTTAGGAAACAAAAGAAAAGAAATTTTATAATGCTTCAATCCCCCAAAAAATGATGATCCAGATCTTATATATCGGAAACAAAATGTCTTTGATATCATTAATCTTTTGAACATAGTATGTACATTTTGACTAATTAAACTTTGATCAATGATATGATTGTCCTATGTGATTTCAAGTGATGTCTCATTTATAAATATCTTTAATATAAAATTATCCAGGCACCTTTCTCTATCATACCTTTTCTTACAGCCTGGGTAAATTCTTTACTTTTTAATGTCCTCTGGAAGAGCTAACCTTACATTTATATCTATCAAAAATGTAACATTAACTAGACCATGCCCCAGTACTCTAATGATCTACTCGAATGAAGAGACAAAAGTGGGAATCTTGTCAGTATCAGAGCAAGAAGGTCATAAATAAAATGGGGCAACAAACATGGGTCAATATTGAAATTTTATTCATTATTCCCTCTCTCCTGAATAATCATTTTGAACTCAAATTAATTCTTCTTCTGTAATCTTCTCATATCTGTTCTGCAAGACTCCAAAGAAAATAGCAGACACCAAGGTATGGAATTTACTAAGAAGCAGATTCTAGCTCAATATAATTAAACACACATGCACATACATGTGTGCTGACACACACATACACATTTACACTTTTTAAGAATGAGATACATTTGAGAATTAATGAGTCATTTCCAAGACTCTACCCTTTACTTTCTTTTGTCCCTTTGGTACAAATCCCCCTTTACTGATGCCATCCACTTTAATGATTTCAATGAATAATTATATGTGTATGATTCTCACAACTATATGCAATATCCCAGCTGGCATTTATGTGAAACTATGTGCACTTGATTTATAAGATGAAAATGGACTGTTATCAGCATTGTTGAGAAATATAAGCATTGCTGAGATTATTTATTGGTTGAAATATCAGCATAAGATTTTGAAATGGTGCTCTGAATCTTAAAACAATAGTATCAGTGAAAACAGACACAATCACTTTCCCCAAATTTAGGACCAGCCCCTTGATATTTTCTCCAATGATAACTGAAAATGTCCATTTCTAATTCAGTATCTACCAAGCTGGAATGCATTCCATGACACAGAAGTGTCCCTGGATTGCTTGTTTTTTATGTGAAGTAATCATATTGATATATTAACTTAACAGATTTTAAAATTACCTAATCTTTTAGATGCTGATGATACAATATTTTCCTTATATACCTAAAAGTCACATTATTAGATCCATAACTTCTAAAGAATATTTAATTGCTTCTTCGTTTGCATATATTTCACTAGAACAAACAAAATAATTATTGTTGAAAAATATGTTAATGGAATCTGATTATAAATATTCTTATCATAAGTTAATCTTGAAAAATTTCAGTGTCAAGACATTCTATCACATGCAAAATAAATTCCCTATTGGTAAAATGCATTTTTCTTTTCTTCTTACATTATTTATTGATTTTGTTGCATGAATTAAATCTAGAAAGATACTTGGGAAATAAAATATAGATTACAAGAACTATGGAGGGGGCTTAGAATATAGAAAATATGTTAGCGCTTGAAAGTCACTGGAATTGAAAGATAATATTAGGTTTTCATTCAGCTTAGTTTATAAACCATTAAATGATAGACCTGGTATGGACTTTATAAGTTTGAATTTTAGAGCTAATCTGAACCTTAGAATAGAGGCTTCTATTGCTTAGAGGGTGCAAAAGGCCATCTGATCTAACCTTGTCATTTAACACATGAAGGGATGATACCATCCCATGGTATTCCCACAGAGTGTATACAGCACATAGACCCTTCAACCATATTCTTTTAACATTTCAATTTGCCAAGAGATAGAATTTGGAGAGTTGTCAAAAAGCCTTTTTCTCTCCTTTCTCATGCTGGCAATTGGCAATGGTATTCCCATGCTGCTATCATCCAGGTATTAATGTGACATCTTGCTGGGCATTTTTGAAATTATAAACAAAGTTTAAAAATATTGCATTTCTAAATATTGGAGATCAAAATGAGCTGGAAGTCTAAAACATAAATGTTGGTCTATCATGGGATATATGTCCATTCAAGTTGTCAAATTTTTGTGTAACATCTGGCAAGTTCAATTCACTGAAATGATATATGAAGAGGACACTAAAATCAATAAAATAAACTCCTTGTGAACAGAAAACTAATGGAAGATTGAATAGAAGGCTAGAGGCAGAATGAACAAGCTATACAATCCAAGTGTTTTGATAACATAGACAAAGAAGATTGTTTCTAGCTGGAATGTCATGGAAGGTTTCAAGGATGACATGGTTTATAATCAAAGCCTTGAATGTCCATTGATGGAACACATATATTTTCTTCTAGGAAATGGGTAGTGACTGAATGTCTCTAATGTTTGTAGTCATGTGATCAAATCTGAGTTTTTGAAACAAGAATCTGTCAATACAATCTAACACTCCTTCATTTCAAAAAATCTTAAGTGTCCTTTTAGGGTCTCTTTCGCATATATAGAAACTTAATTGTTATGCTTAATGGGGAAAATTGAAATTCTATTGACTCAGTATCCTTCACTCTAATTAAACCAACAGAAATCAAGACCTGAGTTTGAATTAAGACAAGAAGAACAGGAGGTTGGGTCTGCTCTTGAAAGCAAGACCTTACCACAGTGGAGTGGAAAGAGCATGAAACCTGAAGTCCAGAGAGACCTGGGTTTGAATCCTGCTTCTGACACTTACTTGGGCAAGTCAAATAAGGCTTCCTCAGCCACAGTTTCCTCATCTGCGAAATGGGGTTGATAACCTGTGTTATACTGAAGATAAAATAAACTAATTAATGTAGGGAAAGCACTTTGCAAACCTATAGGCACCGTCCAAACATCAGCTAGAATGATGAAAAAATAGAGGCAGTATCATGAGTGGCTTCATTTCTGAACAGTTTTGGTAAATGTAAAAACCAGAAGCATGAATCAAATCCCAGAGTCTGGTATTCTAGCAGGTTACCATTTAGAGAATTTATCAGTGACAGAACATTTAAGAATCGCAGCTTCACTGGACAACACATTTTTCTTAACTACATAAAAAAATAAAAAAAATAAAATAAAAAAGGTCTGTCATGTAATATAAGCTTCCAGATGACAGAATATCAGTGTCTGACTAGTATGAGGCTTATTGATTCCAATTTAATGACATATACTGTGCCCTCCTAACGGTATTATCACTATATTTATTACAAATGACTCAAGGCAAAGGGATAAGTGGCAGCAATGAAATAAATGGTGGATATCAAGAATTCCTGATGAAAACAACTATATCAAATCTAGCCCTTTTTATAGCTTTTCATTCCATTCCTGAATGCCCTCACTGGAGAACGATACCATCGTGACTACGCCCTGTGATCAACCCACATCTGGTTTTGATTTTCACCATTTTCAGATACATCTGCTTGGCCACATTAACTTAGAGAAAAAAACATGTATCCAGAGCAGCTTACAACTCTGGACTTTGGACATTATTGAAATTCATCTCTATTGATTTGCCAGCTTATAGTATAAGTTACATGTGGCAAAAGCAAATTATGGAACAGGAATGGAAGCAGAACAATTATGCAACCATTACTTCTCAACATAGGATCAGAGAACCATAGATACCAAACTATAAAGGACTTGGAAATCAACCAATCCACACATTGCCGATTACAGAGTAGGGATCAAGACCCTTAGTGATTTGTGTTTTTCATACATTACAATTAGTTTCATACAGTACAATTAGTATTTTAAATAAACATTTACAAGAATTTACATAGCCCCCACTATGTGACAGACACTGAACCTAGGACATTTCAAATATCTCATTTGATCCTCAAAATAAGTCTGTAATGTAGGTGCTCTTATTATCCCCATTTTATAGTTCAAGTAACTAAAACAAAGAGCAGTAAAGTGACTTGCCCAAGGTCACAAAGCTAGTCATTATGTGATTCTGTATTTGAACTTAGGTCTTCCTGATTCCAGACCCACTGCTTTATCCACTATTCTCCCTAGCTGCCTTATAAAATTATATGAGATTCTGCTAGGAGTAGAAGGAACAATATAATATAAAATTGTAGATACAGAAAGGGTTTTAGAATATAGAACATCAGACCTGGAAGGCACTTCAGAACATGGAAAGGAATGAAAGAACTTGTTTTTTTAACATTTCCTTGCTATTAGATTATGGTAAATGTGTATGGTAAATTTGTTTAACCTCTGAGCCACCTCACTTTCCTTGTATGTAAAACTCTAATAGTATCTAATCCACTGGGCTATTGTGAAGATTAAACAAATTATAATTTAAAGGGATTAGTGAATTTTACAGCACTACATAATATTTGCTGTTGTTCCTAATGAAATTTAGGCCTAGAGAAGTAAAATGCCTTGCTGAAATACAAACAGCTAGTTAGTTGCATACCTCAGAATAGAACCAAGATCTCTTCCTAGTCTTTGTTTTCCCTATGAGGCCATGCTTCTTCAAGGAGCTGTACAATTTTCTTTGTGCTTTGGCCACAGACCACCTCACAAAATCCATTCAACCTTTCTCACATACAGTATAAGGTCTAGGTTATAAAAGGAACAGACCTAGAGATGGTTTCCAGATGATAGAAAAAAAGATTTCTTTTTTTAATTTTTAATTAATTTATTTTGAATTATCAACAATCAATTCCATAAGCTTTTGAGTTTTAAATTTTTCTCCCCTTCCCTCTCCGCTACCCTCCCCAAGATAGCACATATTCTGATATAAGCTATACATATATATTCCTATTAAACATATTTTCACATTAGTGATGTTGTCAGTAAGAATTAGAACCCATAGGAGGAACCACCAGAAAGAGGAAACAAAACACAACAGAAGAAAATAATAGCAAATAGTATGCTTTGATTTGCATTCAAACTCTATAGTTCTTTCTTTGTATGTGGATAGCATTTTCCATTATGAAGCCTTTGGAGATGTCTTAGATCCTTGTATTGCTGAGAAGGGTTAAGTCTATCAATATTAGTCATAGCATAATGTATCTCTTACCATGTATAATGTTCTCGGTTCTGTTCACTTCCCTCAGCATCAGACCATACAAGTCTTTCCAGATTTTTCTGAAGTCAGCCTGTTCATCATTTCTTATAGCACAATAGTATTCCATTATATTTATATAGCACAACTTGTTCAGCCATTCCCCAATTGATGGGCATCCTCTCAATTTCCAATTCTTTGCCACCACAAAAATAGCTTCTTTGAATATTTTTATACATATAGGTCCTTTTCCCATTTGTATGATCTCTCTGGGATATAGCCCTAGAAGTACTATTGCTGGGTCAAAGGGTATGCACATTTTCATAGCCCTTTGGGCATAGTTCCAAATTGCTCTCCACAATGGTTGGATCATTTCACAACTCCATCAACAATGCATCAGTGTTATATTTTTTCCCACATATTCTCCAACATTTATCATTTTCTTGTTTTGTCATCTTGGTCAGTCTGATAGGTGTGATGTGATACCTCAGAGTTGTTTTGATTTGCATTTCTCTAATCACTAGTGATTTAGAGCATTTTTTTTATATGAGTATAGATGGCTTTAATTTCTTCATCTGAGAACTGCCTGTTCATATCCTTTGACCATTTATCAATAGGGGAATGACTTGTTTCATATAAATTTGACTTAATCCTCTGTATATTTTAGAAATTAGGACCTTATCAGAGACACTAGTTATAAAAATTCTTTCCCAATTTTCTACTTTCCTCTTAATCTTGGTTGAAATGGCTTTGTTTGTGAAAAACTTTTCAATTTAATGTAATCAAAGTTATCCATTTTGCTTTTTTCAATGTTCTCCATCTCCTGTTTGGTCATTAATTCTTCTGTTCTCCATAAATCTGATAGGTAAACTATTTCTTGCTCTCCCAGTTTGCTTATAGTATCAGCCTTTATATCTAAATCATGAGAACAAAAGATTTCAAAGTGTGTGTTCTGATTGGTAGAGGGACAGTGCCACATTTTTAAATAGGAAATTTACACTGAAGCTTTCCAAGAAACTGTGACTTCCTTCTGGAAGTGTGTTGGAACCATCTCTAATAGATTTATGAGAGTTGATTGTTAAATTTTCTGAGTGAGAGTGTATACTTCTGAAATAGACAAATGAAATAGAGTTTGATTTGTTTCATTTATTGTCTAGACTTGAGAAAACGATGTAAAAATAATAATGTAGAATAAACTTACAATTGTGCTATGGATTTTCAGAGAGACAGTTCTTAAATGTTTATCTTTAAACCATATCTTCCTACCACTTTTGTATTTGTATTTCTAACATCTAGAACAGCACTTTGCATATAATTGTAGTTAATAAATGTTTTCTGAATTGTTGAACTGAATGAATGGATAAATCAATGGATTATTTGATAAACAATCTGATGTTCCCCAATTTAGCATGAAAGTTGCATCCCCCCCAAAATTAAACAAAATGAAACATTTCTAGTGGTTCCAAACTTTACCAGATCTTTTCTACTACCATAACGCCAATTGGCACCATAATGAATTTCTTTAAATTGGGATGTAATACACTGGGGGTCTCATTACTAAATCTCTTGATGCAGTGGATGTGATGCAGCTTCCATGGAAGAAGAGTTAAAGCCCTGGTGTTGATCAGGAAAGAAGAGACACTTTTAAGTGTCTCACTGAACCACTACCCACAAGTAAAAGTCCAATATCATTGTTTTCTGGTTTTGGTTGCAGGGTAAATCTTTCCCCATCAAAATAAAGGAGCCTAGTTACTTACCCCAGAAAGTCATCAGGAGATGTGAGCCTGTTGGGAAGCATTATCTGAATATAAAAGGATTGAATATGGGGACCACTGAAAAATGAAAACTGTTTTGCTTCCTCCTTCTTTTGTACAAGGTCATCAAATGAAAGAGTTCCTGAGCATTATCTAAAACCTCACTGTTCTACTTCAGAACATATCAAATGTGAGTTTTTTTAAATTATTTGACCTAATAATTTCCCTTGGTGTCTTTTAAATCTTAAGTTTTCTGTTCATTCTTTTTTTTTCTCAACAGTTTATCTCTTTAGGGGCTTATCTATCCCTTATTGAGATATGAACACCCTTAGATAAGCATTATCATATAGTACAAGTAACACAGTTTTAGAAACTAAGAAATTTGAGTATAAGCCCCGGCTCATTTACTTATAACATTGATTGAATTGCTTTCCCTCTCTGGGCTGCCAAGGGACAGGAATGTATTATGTGATCCCCAGATCTACTTTAGCTATGATATTCAGTGATTTTCCTGAAGTGCTCTGTTCATTCGCTGATGAAGGCAGAAGAAAGGATAAGTGAAAAATTAGTCCCAAATGTGGTGGGATAAAAATTCCTAGACTTGGCTATCTTCTTGACATACTAACTTGAATATGAAATAGACAAAGTGGTGAAATGCTAACAACTCTAGTTTTAAAGCCAAGAGATTTATGGTCAAATAACAAGGTAAGAGATTTAAGAGCTGGAAAGGACCTCAGAATCATCAAATCCATACACCCCATTTTATAGTTAAGGAAACTGAGTTCCAGAGAAGGGAGATGATGTGGCCAGACTCATCTAGCTATCAGTTATCTGAGACAATATTTAAACTAAGGTCATTTTGACTCAAAGTCAGTAATTATCTACTACATAATGCTGCCTCCTTTAAATATCACTCTTTCATTCTTTTATCCCTATATTTCTAATTTAATGCTTTTAATCTATTGCTAGCTTATAAACCATATAGCTAAATTTGTTGGAACTATGTTTAAACCTTAATCAAAGACTCTACTGGAGATCTAGATGTACCATCTTGTGAACATAGTAAAATTTATTATACAATTTTGCAATATTTATTTGAGATGTCCTTATTTCTCTCTCTCTTCTTATGATATATATATATGTGTGTGTGTATGTGTGTGTATGTATATGTTTATTTATTTATGTACATATATACATGTACATACACATACATAGCTACATACTTATAGTTAGTTATAGTTATAGTTATACTGTGGATCTTTATTTAAGTCCCAGAAAAATGAATACACTTACGAGATGATCCTTGGAGAACCAAAATGTTAGTAAAATGGATTATCTTTTCCTTTTAAAATCAGTAAGATATTTATGGGTTAGCTGAGCATTTCAAATCCAGCCTCAGATACTTATTAGCTATGTAACCTTGGGCAAGTCAATTTTTTTCTTCTGTTTGCTTCAGTTTTCTCATCTGTAAAATAGGGATAATGATATAATCTATCTCCAGTGTTGTTGGGAGGATAAAATGAGACATTTTTTGCAATCTGCTTAGCACACTGTTTGGCACATATGAGCTACATAAATGCAAGTTATTATTATTGTTTTTTTCTCTACTATTTTTCACCAAATAAGCAATATTATCTGGCAACTTATGAGATACTATCTAAAACAATCTCTAAAACTGTAAAGGTGGAGAAAGCAAAAACATCTAACTCTCATGTCTATTTAACCCAAATTTCTATGATTATGGTCACATAGAATTCAACTTTTTATTTTTATATTTCACTTATATATTTAACTCTTTAATGCTTTATACTGAGATATGGGGATGATGGAGAAGGGAATATGGGAGAGGGTAGACTCGTGATATTGTAAATATAGGAAGTTGTCAGTGAGGAATTTTCTCCTCACCTTTTCTACAATGTATAGCCTTAGACCAGTTTCTTAAACAAAGACATATGTTGGGTACTCAAAGATTAAGGGGCTTGACCAGGATCACACAGCTTACATGCTCCAGAGGCAAAATTTGAATTCAAATTTCTCTGGCACTGAGACCAACTCTCTTTCCACTATACCCCTTGATGTCAGGAGAGTGATAGGATATAATCATTAAATGAAACTCTTTTCCCTGCCCTCATGGAGTCTGTCACAAAGATATTATAAACACAGATAATTATAGTTCAGGATAATATTCCTGGAAAACATTTAAAAGAACATTAGGGAATTTTGAGATTAATTCAGAGATGGCAGGTATGTTAGGCCTCACTTATGCCAATGTTCTTCCTATGTTTTGATACTCTCTACAGTGTCTTTTGCAGAGGATTATATAGCTCTTTTAAAAATACTTCTAGTAATGGAAGAGTCACTGTCTTATAAGACATATAATTTCATTTTAAATTGTCCTAATGATCAGATTTTTCCAAACCCTTTCATTTTACAAAGGACAATATACTAAAGTATAAAGTTTGCTGGAATGGGAACCTACAGAAATCTGGGCTTAAATATCAAATCTAATACTGTAAGTAGGACTTAAAGTTTCCAAAACTTACTAATATTTTAGGTCATTTGAGCCATATACCAAGCACATGAGGAAATTACTATTGTAACTGTCACAATTTACCAATGAGAAAACTGAAGTTAAGTAATGTACCCAAAGTTACCAGAGGTATTACTATTTTTATTATTTAAATGCATGCCGTCTGCCATCAAATCTAGTTTTCTCTCCTCTTTATCTCCACTGGTTATTTGATGCAAATTCTCTCTGAGATTATGATAAAATTTTAATAAAACAAACCATTTATGAAGATTTTTTATGAGAGTGGTAGTTCTCTTTTATCTCTATGTCTTTCTCTATTAGGGATTTGCAAATTGTATTTCTAATGTCTAGAACAGCACTTTGCATGTAATTTAAATATCAAATTCTTACAATTCAACAAATATCTATGAAGTGTCAATTATATGTGAAAATAAACACTAGATTTTAGGGAAAAAATACAAAAATGAAACAATCATTGTCCCCCAAGAGTTTACATTCTATGTGCACAACATTGATGTAATTCTGCAATAGGTAGATTAGTCAGTTCAAAGGTCATCTACTCTTTTCCCTCATGCTGATTGTGTGATACAACCACCTTATGAGAGAATCTGCTCAATGCTCCAACATCTTCATTAAAAAAAAATTTACTTTCCTTTTGGGAATCACTGTATAAAAAAGAAGCATTTAACTAACCCAGAGAGACATCCCTGGAGAGAAAAATAATCGCTGCTTGGCAATAGTTGAAAAGCCTAGAATAGTCTAAGATCCCAAGATTCCACAATTCTATCACCAGGATTCAGCTAAAACCCCTCATCACTCGAATTTGGCTTTTCTGAATATAATTAATGGTATTATAGGATTTAGAACTGAAAGAAACCTTAAAGAATAGATTATGTAATCCAACCTACCATGTTTCAGATGAGAAAATTCAGTTGTAAATAAGGTCATATACATATTAAGTAACAAATTTTTTGATTTGAGCATAAGTCCAAATTTAAATCTTCACATACTACAACATATTTTGGACTGTTATCTAAATTCCGTCTTTCCCTTTGGAGCCTTATTGTATGTTTCCCTCACTTTGACAGATAAAACTGAGTCAGAAGAAGGAAAGATAACACTTCACCCTGAAATCTGAACCCTATAATGATGGTAAATCAGGGAACACCAGGAGATACCATAAAACAGCATAAGCTTAAGAAATACAACTGAAATCAGAAAAAAATTGTCCAAATCCTGAAATTCATTGCAGTTTTTTTTCTCTAGTCATAGAGCTTTTACCCAGGAGTTTTATATATATGTATGTATGTATATGTATATGTATGTATATACATATATGTGTATATGCATATATATGTATGTATATATACACACAAATGTATATATGTGTGTGTGTATGTGTGTGTGTATATATATATATGTATATATATATATGTATATATATATATATTTGGGGGGGAGGCAATTGGGGTTAAGTGACTTGCCCAGAGTCACACAGCTAGTGAGTGGTGTATGTCTGAGGCCAGATTTGAACTCAGATCTTCCTGACTTCAGGGTTGGTGCTCTATCTACTGCACCACTTAGCTGCCCCATCAGGAGTTATATTTTGTTTAGTGGTCTCTGTAATTTGGAGCATCAGAGCTCTCTGGTAACAATTTGATCTGACTTTTTGGTTTACATGTACTCTTTTGCTATCTCAGTCTCTTCCCTTTACTTCTAGTTAGAGATTTTCTTTCCCCCTACTCAAGGATTTCCCTAATCACCTATACAAGTCAGCCCTGCCTCAAATGAGATAAAACAGTTCACTAAGAATGTTACTTTTTAATTAAGGCAAGATCATAGAATTCATGACAATCCCTGGTGAGAATCAAGCATGTCTTACTTATTATCAAAATACTGATTCAATTTCTTGTGATAGCTTTATTTATATAATTCGATAGCTTTGACATGCAAAAACATATATACACACACAAGGGCAATAAAACATGCATCACAAGTCCTCTTTTCCCTTCAAAATAGTACCCCTTGGAGGTCACTCAACTTGTCTAACTATGGTTCCATTCCTTAGAATGTGCCTGGTCTCCACATTGAGTATTCAGATGATTTCAGGGTCATTAGAAAATTCCTTTCTGTACCCTCAGTGTTGGCAAAGCTTAGTTCTTTGAGAATATGAGAATGTGGAATGAGAATATGGAAACAATAATTTCAAGGATAGGAAAATAACTTGCTCTGTCTTCTCTGCCACCACATGTTAACTTTGAATCTTTTTCTCCCAGTACAATCAATGGTATCCATTTCTAATATCTCTGTATACACAAATTCAACAAATAATAAAAAAATAGATTTTGTGAGGTGTGTGTGTGTGTGTGTGTGTGTAAGAGAGTACCAAAAAGGAATAAGGTGGCACAAGTTTTAATTTTGTCCCACTTAATTACTCTGCTAAAACTAAGCAAATCACTTGATCTGGGCTGATGAGTCAGGGGGAAGTGCCATCATGGACCTTGGACAAGTCATTCACCATCTAAGTTTTAAAATCTTTAAAATATGTATATGTATATATTATATATGTGTGTATGTATATATACACATGTATGCACACATATGTCTGCATTATATGCACACACATATACATGATGTGTTTGAGATTGTGAATGGTTATATGTATGTATCATCTCATATGTATATTTTGAATCATTGTGATTGTGAACGGATGTATAATATATACACATATATAGAAAATATACACAAATATTTGTAGAAGTGATTATATATGTATATATATCTATTCACAATCTGTATGTATATATGATATGGATATATGTGTGTTTATGTATAATATGGTATGTGCATGTATATACGAATTGAAGAGCTGGTGTGTTAGAGGTTGTGACTGGAAGGGGCAAAGAATATTACCTCTTTAGGGGTGAAACCAAGATAGAAGAGTAAAAACAGTGACTTCCTTGAGCTCTCCCCCAAACCCCTAAAAATACCTCTAAAAATGTCTAAACAAATTCTAGAGTAGCAGAACGCACAAAAAGACAGAGTCAAACAAATTTCCAGCCCAAGACAACCTGAATGGTTGATTAGAAAGGTCTATCACACTGGTCAGGAAAAGAAACACAGTTCAGCCTGGGCATGCAGACAAAGGCCAGGCCTCAGGGAACCTGGAACAGGCCTCAGGGGACTGAATTACAGGCAGCTGTGGCAGTTTTTAGACATCTCAACCCACAAATGCCAAAGACAACTTAGAAGGTCAGTAGGAAAAGTCTGTGACTGAAATGAGAGAGACTCTCAGTCCTATCTTCAATCGAGGTGTAGGCCCAGGGCGGTGGCTGCTTCAGGAGTTTCTGGCCCACAGATTGAGGGGGAATCAAGTGACTGATCAGAACGGGATTACAGGGATCTCTTTGCTGGTGCTGAGGCAGGATTCTCTTGCTTTGCCTGTGCTTGGATCTGGGTCACAGTTCTGGGTGGAGGGCCTGGGGCAAGGAGGAATGCTGACTTGGTCAAGTTTGTAGTAGCAGTGGAGAGGGAATACTCCTCACAGTTCCAAGGAAGAAAAGAATGCTTGTGTTCACTCATAGACCAGAGCACAGGCCAGGAAATGAGTAAACACCTTGCCCTTGATCATACCAACTTGGAAGGACTGAAAACTTACAGATCCCTAGCAGTATCTCTGAAAACAGATGCACAAAACCCCCAAAGCTTGTGATAGTACATTCTCCACACTTGTTTTTCATGGTTTTCTTGCATCACTCTCATTTCTTTTCCCGGTTTTTCTTCTACTTCTCTTACTTGTTTCTCCAAATCATTTTTGAGCTCTTCCATGACCTGGGACTGATTCATATTTTTCTGGGTGGCTTTGTATGTAGGGAGCTTTGAATTTGTTGTTTTCTCTTTCTTTTTTACCTCTTCATGCTTCTCTTGACTCGTGTATTTGAAAGCCGAATTTTCTATTCAGTTCTGGTCTTTTCATCAAGAATGCTTGAAAGTCCTCTCTTTCACCGAATGGCCATTTTCCCCTGAAGTATTATACTCAATTTTGTTGGGTAGGTGATTCTTGGTTGTAATCCTATCTCCTTTGCCCTTCCAAAATATCATATTACAAGCCCTGTGGTCCTTTAATGTAGAAGTTGCTAAATCTTGTATAATTCCAATTGTGTTTCCACAATACTTGAATTGTTTCTTTCTGGCTGCTTGCAATATTTTCTCCTTGACCTGGGAACTCTGGAATTTGGCTACAATATTCCTAGGAGTTTTCCTTTGGGTATGTCTTTCAGGAGGTGATCGGTGGATTCTTTCAATTTCTATTTTTCACTCTGGTTCTAGAATATCAGGGAAGTTTTCTTTGATAATTTCTTGAAAGATGATGTCTAGGTAGTTTTTTTGACCATGGCTTTCAGATACTCCAATAATTTTAAAATTCCTTCTCCTGGATCAATAGATTCCATATCAGTTGTTTTTCCAATGAGATATTTCACGTTGTCTTCTATTTTTTCATTTTTTAAATTTGTTTTACAATGTCTTGATTTCTCATAAAGTTACTAGCTTCCCTTTGCTCCATTATGATTTTTAAGGAAGTATTTTCTTCAGTGAGGTTTTGGACTTTTTTTTTCCATGTGGCCAATTTTGTTTTTTAAGGCATTCTTCTCCTCATTGACTTTTTGGACTTCTTTTGCCATTTGGTTTAGGCTATTTTTTAAGGAGTTATTTTCTTCAGTATTTTTTGAATCTCCTTTAGCAAGCTGTTGACTAGTTTTTCACAACTTTCTTGCATCACTCTCATCATTTCCTACATGGAAAGATGATGTTTGTAACTCATGAGATCTTTGTCAGTATTAGGTAGTTGGAGGGGAAAATTATATTATAGATAGATTGATGGATAGAGAGCAAGGTGAATTAAAGATAAATTGGTGATATCTTTAGAATAAAATAAAGGGGTGAGAGAAAATTATACTGCAAGAAGGAAAAAAGGGAGAGGTAGAATAGGGCAAATTATCTCACATAAAACAGAAAAGAAAAGACTTTTTCAGTGGAGGGGAAGTGGGGGAAGGCGAGACGGAGTGCGTCAATCTTATTCTCATTGGATTTGGCTTAAGGAGGGAATAACATACGCACTCAATTGGGTATGGAAAGGGATGTTACCCTACAAGAGAATAGAGAGCAGGAGGATGATAGAGGGGAGGGCAGATTGGAGTAGGGGCAATCAAATACAAACACTTCTGAGGAGCGACAGGGTCAAAAGAGAGGATGGAATAAATGGATAATGGGATAAGATAAAGGGAAATATAGTTAGTTTTCCACAGCATGACTACTATGGAAGTGTTTTACATGACTACACAAGCGTAACCTTTATTGAGTTGCTTGCCTTCTCAGTGAGGGTGGGTGGGGAGGGAGGAAGGGAGAAAACTTGGAACCCAAAGTTTTAAAAACAAATGTTAAAAAATTGTTTTCACATGCAACTGGGAAATAAGATATATTCTGCCCTACAGAAAAATAGATGAGGAAGGGGATGTGAGAATCGGGGAGGGAGGGAGTTAGAAGGGAGGGCAGATTAGGGCAAAGGGTATTCAGAATGCATGCTGTCTTGGGGGTGGGGAGGATGAGATGGGAAGAAAATTTGGAACTCAAAATCTTGTGGAAGTGAATGTTGAAAATTGTAAATAAATTAATGAATCTTTAAAAAAATAATATTACCTCTTTATATCTTCCATTCTGAAACATAATAAATTCCCATGTGGCCTAAGATGGAGCCTGGGTAGGGGGAAGGTTTGGAAGTCCTCTCTAATATTATTATTTGTAATTCATATAATTCCAGGTATAAATCACCAGTGCCTTGAATGCTTAGGTGTCCTCCCACTTAATGGAAAACGGAAACAACGTGACAGAGTTTGTTTTGTTTGGATTGTTTGAAAGTCAGAAGATGCAGTATGCTTGTTTTGTAGTGTTCTCTATCATTCATGTACTTACTATTCTGGGAAACTTACTTGTGTTGATCACCATAAATGCCAGCAAGACCCTCGCTGCCCCCATGTATTTCTTCCTTAGCCATTTGTCCTTTGCAGACATGTGCTATCCATCAGCCACCACCCCAAAGATGATTGCTGACACTTTTGTAGACAGAAAGACCATCTCTTTTAATGGCTGCATGACTCAACTCTTTTCTGCCCATTTCTTTGGTGGAACTGAGATCTTTCTCCTCACTGCTATGGCCTATGATCGATATGTTGCCATCTGTAAACCTCTGCACTACACAACCATTATGGACCGATGGAAATGTGGCCTACTGGCTGGGGCTTCCTGGGTAGCTGGCTTCCTTCACTCCATTCTGCAAACCCTCCTCACTGTCCAGCTGCCTTTCTGTGGTCCAAATGAGATTGACAACTTTTTCTGTGATGTCCACCCCCTGCTGAAGCTTGCATGTGCTGACACCTATTTGGTGGGGCTCATTGTTGTAGCCAACAGTGGCATGATCTCACTTGTCTCCTTCATTATCCTTATCATCTCATATATTGTCATCCTTCTGAGCCTGAGGAGCCAGTCATCAGAGGGGAGGCGCAAGGCTCTTTCCACCTGTGGCTCCCATATCATCACTGTTCTCCTGGTCCTTTTGCCTCCCATGTTTATGTACATCCGCCCCTCTACCACACTGGCAGCTGACAAACTTGTTATCTTGTTCAACATTGTGATGCCCCCATTGCTCAACCCTCTGATATACACTCTGAGAAATAATGAAGTCAAAAATGCCATGAGGAAATTATGGACATAGTTTCTTGCTTGATCTGGGTAACTGTTCTGGGCAGCAGTCCTGGGGCAAGGAGTAGCACTGGCATGGTGGAGCTTGCAGTAGTGTTGGAGAAGGAATCCTCCTCAAAGTTCCAAGGTAGAAAAGAACAGGTGTGTTCACTCATAGACCAGAGCATAGGCCAGGAAAGGAGTAAACACCACCCCCAATTATATCATTTTGGAAGAACTGAAAATTTTCAAGTCCCTAGAAATATCTCTGAAAACAGCTGCACAAAACCCCAAAAGCTTGGGACAGTATATTCTCCACACTGGAAGCAGACCTCTATCTTAATAAAGAGCTTATAACTCAAGTAATTGGATGGGATATTTAGGAAACTGCACAAAAATGTCAGACCATAGAATCTTTCTTTGATGACAAAGATCAAAACATACTACCACAAGAAGACAAAAATGTCAAAGCTCCTGCACCCAAAGTCTCCAAGAAAAATATGAATTGGTCCCAGGCCATGGAAGAGCTCAAAAAGGATTTTGAGAAACAAGTAAGAGAAGTAGAGGAAAAACTAGGAAGAGAAATGAGAGTGATGCAAGAAAATAATGAAAAATAAGTCATCAGTTTGCTAAAGGAGACCCAAAAAATACTGAAGAAAATAACACCTTAAAAATAACCTAAACCCAAGTGGCCAAAGAGGTCCAAAAAGCCAATAAGGAGAAGAATGCCTTAAAAAGAAGAATTGGCCAAATGGAAAAGGAAATCAAAAAGCTCACTGAAGAAAATACTTCCTTAAAAATTAGAATGGAGCAATTGGAATCTAGTGACTTTATGAGAAATCAAGACAATGTAAAACAAATCCAAAAGAATGAAAAAATAGAAGACAATGTGAAATATCGCATTGGAAAAAACAACTGACCTGAAAAATAGATCCAGGAGAGAGAATTTTTAAAATATTGAACTATCTGAAAGCCATGATCAAAAAAGAGCCTAGATATCATCTTTCAAAAAATTGTCAAGGAAAGCTGCCCTGATATTCTAGAACCAGAGTGTAAAATACAAATTGAAAGAAATGCTTCCAGTCTTCTTCTCACTTCAATGTATAAGAAATACACATGATGATTTTGACTCCCACCTTTAGTAGGAGGCATTGAACAACTAGACCATAGAATGGAAACTGGAAAAAAGTCCTTAGGGGTAATCTAGTCCAACCCTCTCATTTGATAGAAGAAGAAACTGAGGCTCAAATAGGGGAAATATCCTGCTCCAGGTTGAAAAAAAAACATTAGTAGAAGAATTCAGATTTAAACCTAAGTAATTCAACTCCAATTCCAATACTCCACTTTCATTATATCCTACTGATGACAATATATCATATAGCACTACATTTTACATTTTGCCGAATCAACAGATATTTACTGTCCCTTGTGCTGAGTAAATATCTGTTGATTCAGCAATCTCATTGTTTCTGCCCTGGATTCTTAAAGGTGAGTACATTAATTACTCACCCCCTGGGGTGATATAAGAGAAGTCTCTGATACTCTGGATATGGAGGGTCACTGTTCCTTATAGTGATAGAAAGAGGTCATTTGTTAAGCAAATGATCTCTCAGAAGCTTATAACTCTGAAATAAAGGCACATCTAGTAAAAAAAAATATTATCCTTATTTTGTTTGTTTTTAACAGAGATAGCCTTAAAATATTCTTTAATTTATGGAATAAAACAAGCATTTACCACAAAAATAGTATAATTTAAAAAAATTGATTACACATGGAACCACAAATTTAGTGTGTACAACTTGCTGTTATTTTCAAATCAACAACAAATTTATCATGTAAATTTCATTTTTCTTCCCCTCCCACACACTAGAGATGGCTACCATTAGACACAGATAGGTATATATGTGTGAAATTATTCTATACATACTTATATTTATCAGTTCTTTTTCTGGATACAGATAACACTTTTCTTCATATGTCCTTTAGAGTTAATTTGGGTATTTATAACAGTCAAAATAACTTATTCACTCAAAGTCATTCTTAAAACTATAGCTGTTACTGTATACAATGTTCTCTTGGTTCTGATCATTCACTCACTATTATTTCATTCAAGTCTTTCCATGTTTTTTCTAAAATCATTGTGCTCATCATTTCTTATAGCACAGTTGTATTCCATCCCAATCATACACCACATCTTGTTCAGCTATTCTTCAATTAATGGGCATCCCTGAAATTTCTGGTTCTTTGCCATTATAAAGAGAGCTGCTAAAAACATTTTAGAAATATAGGTTCTTTTCCTTTTTCCCTAATTATCTTTGGAAGTAGACCAAGTAGTGGTATTTCTGGGTCAAAAGATATTGGTAGTTTAATAACTCTTTGGGTATAATTCCAAATTGTTCTCCAAAATATTTGGATCAGTTCACAATTCCACCAACAATGAATTAGTGTCCTAATTTTTCCAAATCTCATCCAGCATTTTTCACTTTCCTCTTCTATAATTTCACCCTATCTGGTAGGTATAAAATGACATTGTTTCAATTTGCATTTCTTTAATCAATAATTATTTAGAACATTTTTTTTCATTTGACTATATATTTTTTATTTCTTTATTTTAAAACTGCCTGTTCATATCCTTTAACCATTTATCAATTGGGGAATGATTTGTATTCTTACAGATTTTACAAAGTTCTTTATATATTTTAGATATAAGACCTTATTCTTATTTTGTTGATGTAGAAATTGAGTCATAGATAGGCCAAGTGATTATCTCAAAGACAAATTAAATTCAATTCTATCTAATCCAAGCAATACTTGGACCATGTACTATGTCCAGGGCACTTGTATGAGGAACTAGAGATACAAAGGTGAAGACAAAGTCAATTTCTTTTCTCAATGGAGCTTATAAGCTAATAGTAAGAATGACACATTGACAAGTAAGTATGATAAAGCTGAAATGTGAAAAATGCAAACAACAGGACTATGTAAAATGGTATGTGGGATCTGTGTAGGGAATTGTGCTTCCAGCTAATGGTTTACCTGCTTGTACATGGGAAGGAGGGGTCATGGAAGTTATTATAGAAAAAGTAGAGCCCACACAGGGCCTTAAATACAGGTACCTTTAACAATATGCAGATATCCACATGGCTACTTATGTGTATGTGTGTATAAGTAGAAACAAGGCCACTAAACCATATATAAGGGCCCCTGTGGATGGCATATTGATTTAGAAAACTCCATATTAACCTTACTGATATTCTATTGTACTTTTATTTATTGTGTTAAATATTACCCAGTTACATTTTAAATCTAGTTTGGTGAGTTCAGGAGCGCTGCTGATCATGGCCTACAGTCACATATTTGACACTTCAGGGTATAAAGGAGTTTACATATTACTGATGGGATACAGGATCTCTGTTCTCTATAATTTTGTGCTGGCTATCACCTATGCCTAATGTCACCTAATGTTCTCTCTCCCTACCACCACCTTTCCTAGGCACCCCTCACAACTCAACTGTAAGAGTCATATCTTCTAACATTACTTATTGCCTGCCCACTCTCTATCTTTTCTGTGACTAGTTAGTTACATCTTGTCTTCCCCATTAGAATGTGAGGTTCTTAAGGGCAGGGGCTGTTTTTGCTTTTCATTGGTTTATATCTTTCTAGGTATACACAGCTCTCAGCACAGCACCTGACATGTAGTAAGTGCTTAATAAATGCTTGTTCTTTGGTTGGTTGGTAGATCGACATTGTTGGGGAAAGCACCTGTTTTATGACAATAAGAGAGAAGTGAAAGTGTCTAACTAGCCCCCATGAAGAGGAAGAAAGGCTCTCGGAGGCCTCTTGTGGAACAAAGATTTTGTATTTCCCCCAATTTTAGGATACCAAGGATGGGAAGTCCCTGGCTAATCACACAAGGAACACAAAGTCACCTGACCTAAGGTGAGGCCCGTGGGCTAGGAACTGTCATCATCCTTGCTGTAGCCTTGATGTTCCTGGTTTGGTCTTATTCTGACTTTCTAGAATTTTCTATCATGTCCCAGTTGTATCCTTTAGTGACTGAAGTCTCTTCATCCTAGAACATTCCTCCACATTTGGGACTTTTTCACTTGGAAACATCTCTTTGCTATACCTGATCTCTTCTCCAGTTCATCCTGGAGGCCCCCATTTTTGGGGGAAGGGGTCCAGGCCAGCCAAGCTTTGGCCCTCTGGGTACTACTCTAACTTTCCAGATTTCAACATCATGCCACCAGATGGGTACTCCATCCCAACAAACACATGCACACTGTCCAGTGCCAAGGAAGTAACAAGTACTGAATGAATGCTTGCTGCCTTGCCTTAACATGCAGGGACACGAGTACATAAAAAGATGGGCATGCACACACACACACACACACACAAAATATGAATTCTGGGCTGGGGATAGTAACATTTCATAGAATTAGGAAAGAACTCTTTAATAGGTAATATTTCAATATAACCCTGAAAAGTTCTAAGGGGCTTAATAGGCAATAGGAAAGATGTAGAAAATTCAATTTATAAACAATATTTTATACAAAGTCACAGAGGTGGTAGATGGAATGTCATGTATGGTGAACAATGTGTAGGTTAGTTTGATTCAAAACTTAACAGTTCATCTTTCCAGTGAAATTTAAGATTTTTAAAATGCCTCCTTTACAATGACACTATCACTGAACATGAAGGTGGTTTTCAGTATTTAGTATTTTATAGGTCTTTTAAAAAATAGATATGGAAAAAAAAATCCCACAAATGTTATGTGACGTGTAATGTCACAGAGCTAGTAGATGGTAGAGTCATAATTTGAATTCAGGTCTTTCGAGTATAAGGCCATTTTTTGTTTGTTTATTTGTTTGTTTGTTTTCCCTTTGATGCCCCTTGTGGGACAAGGATTTTGTATGGCAAGTCCCTGGCTAGTCACCCAGGAGACATAAAGTCAGTGGGGGTAACAAGGCAATTCTTTCTGGTGAGAGTTGAGTAGGAGATCAGGAGATTCAGGCAAACCTCTGTATATACAGAAGCTTCTTTTTTACTGAACCTTCCATTTCCCTCCATGGGAGGCATCATCATGAAGAAGCTAGCCTAACATTTGTTTTGGTCTCTGTTTCTCTCTGTCTTCATATCCTAGATATCTCTCTCTTCTTCTTCTTTTTTTTTTTTTGCTCCTTCTTTTTCTTTTCTTCTCCCCACCATCCTGACAATGTTTGTTCTTTTGTTTTTCTGGTATTTTGTAGAGAAACTAGGCATCTGAAAGATTTTTTTTTAGTTTTATTTTAAATTTATGGAATAAAACAAGCATTTCCATAATACAGTACAATTTAAAAAAAAGATGATTGTACATGAAACTGCAAATCTACTACATACAATTTGATATTCCTTTCAAAAACACAGTAAAATCATGTTAATTTTCTTTTTTTTAATTTCCCTCCCCCCTACCCTTATGATGGCTATCATTAGACACAAATAAGTATATACTTAAACATATTCTATATGCACAAAGAGAATTTAAAAAATACTGCTGATGGAAACAGTATTTGAAGTTAAGAGGACCTATGTTGAGACTCCCTCCCTATGTGTGTAGTATTGGAAAAGTTATCTTGACTTTTTGGCTCTCAGTTTCTTCCTATATAAAATAAGGGGGTTGGAAAACATTTTTCCAAGGTCCATTCAGCTCAGACAACTATGATGTTCTGACCTTGGCCAGCAACTGTTAGGGGGGCTCTAGTCTTTGGTGTGCTGGGATTCTATGAACTAAAGGAAAGGTTCATGTTAGCATCTGTGTGTATGCTCTGTCTTTGGATTCCTTATTAGCTGACACAGGAGAACCTCCTGTTTAAAATAGCCTACTGAGAACAGATTACAGTCACAGTGGTCAAATCTCAGGCCCTTGAGATTTGGAACAAGAAGCGATTTTTAATGATCATTCTTCATACAGCATTACACATTGTAGCTGCTCAATAAATATGTATGGAAGAAAGAAATTTGTCGTTGACAAGCTTTGACCATGATACTCCCAAGGTTATGTGATGTCATTGCAGCTAAATTGGAAAATTAAAGATTACATCCTGAGAATTTGATAAGAAGAATCTCAGTGACCAACTAATAAAGCCAGTTAAAAAAGTACATATGTATGTATATACAGGTGTGTATAAAATGTGCCCAATAAATACTTATTCTTCCTTTATTTGAAGGCCTCTAATGAATCAATTAAAGAAGGCCTCCAATGAACAAATTAATGGGCTACTTCCTATGACAGTCTATTCCCCTTTGGGAAAGCTATAATTGCAAATATTTATAACAACACTAAATTTACCTCAGAAAATTCTACCAAGTGTTTTTACTTTCATCATTTAGAGCCAAGATTGTCCAGTCTAATGCATTTGTCATATGAAAACCTTTTAAATAGTTTAAAACTACTATCATGCCTCCATTGAACCATTTATTCAACAGGAAAACAATCTATAATTTTGTTTTTATCTTTCATTCTTGGTGTTGGAATATATAATTTATCACCAAACATTCTGCAGATGGAGATATGGATATTTCAACATATTCAAAGGTAACTCCAGGTCATAACATCATCATCATTATCATTATCATCATCATCATTCACCATGCTGCACTTTTCCAGAATCAAACTCTCAGTGGACATAACCATTGTTGGAAGGTCTATCTTGGAGTCCTAGTATACTGATTGGTAATTCCCTCAGTTTCCTATTATACCAAGACAAGATCAAGCCACATTTCATTCCACTTCTAGAAACCTCCTTGACAGCCACCTATAAGCATAATGCCTCCAGCTCCTTTCCATTTATGAAACTGTCATCAAGTCATCTTTGTCATTGCCAGTTGCAAGGACATGTAAATCTTTTTTGTCTCCAATGACTATCCATTTAACTCTCTCTCCTCTATAAGTGTTGCCTCTTCCCTTAGAATGTAAGCTCCTTGAGGGCAAGGACTGTCTAATCAGAGGTGTGCTGAAGCCAGTTCTGTTGGTTCTGCTAGACAAATAATTGTATCTTCAAAATAGGCAAACACTACAAAATCGTGATTAATGTATTGTTTTGTAGATTGACCAGAAAGTGATGGAGAAAACATTAATAATGCATATTAAACTTGAAAGGATATCATCAGGATATATGGTTTTCTCATAGAGCTGATTATTAAATATTTATCATCATACTCCTGGTTGCATTCCTTTTGTAATTGTATCCTGAATCACTGATTAATTTGTGGAATTATTAATTGTGACTAAAGAAATGGGACCATAAAAAGAACAAACAAACAAAGAAAAATAACCTTTAGTTAATAGAAAACTTCACCTGGGCCAATAATTTTGAATGTTTCTCCGATTTCTCTTTTCATGCACGATTACAAGCAATTCTGTTGTCCAATTTTACCTTTGGGGCAGCTAGGTGGTGCAGTGGATAGTGCACCGGCCCTGAAGTCAAGAGGACCTGAGTTCAAATCCGGCCTTAGACCAAACACTTGACACTTACTAGCTGTGTAACCCTGGTCAAGTCACTTAACCTCAATTGCCCAAAAAAAAAAAAAAAGTGTTCATGCTCCCCCCCTCCCCCACCACACACAATATAATGGTTCAATTTTACCTTCACATCATTTTTCTTTCCTAGATCCCTTGGTTCCCTGCCAAGGAAGAATGAAAAGTTCTTAGAAAGTACAAGAAGGAGAAAAATGGAGGGGCCAAAAGAAGGCAAAAGTATTACTTAAATTTTAGAATCTTTGACTTCAAAGGAAATTTAGCAGTAATCTATTGCAACTCACCACCATTGTATAAGTGTCTTTTTTACTGAATCTCTGAGAACTTCTGCTTGAATACCTCTGTGTTGGGGAGCTCATTACCTTAAATGTCAACTCCATTGTTAGAACATCATTTCTTATATTGAGTCAAATATGTGTGTGTGTGTAACACACACACATATAGGTGTATATGTACATGTGTGTATGTATGTATGTATATAGCCCAGAAAGCTGACTGCATCCCTGAATTGATATCCATGAAACCAAAATAAGTTAATTTCCCAGGCTGGGCTGGGATGTTGTTGTCATTGTAAAATTTGTCATGTTAATCTCCAAGCTTTACAAATTTTTAATTTCATGCATTATTCCATGTGCTCAATACCCTTCAGTTTGACTGAGCTATTGAATATGTGAAGATAAACAAAATAAAATTATTCTCTTTCTATCTCTCTGTGTATATATACATATACATATATACATACATATATATATGTCTATCCCTCTCTCATCAATTCCTCTATGTATCTATCCACACATTTTATACATAGATAGGCCAAAATATGATGGATATTTGTATCTTAATTCTCTATCTGGGTCAGCCATGGGGAAGGTGGATTAGTTTAAGAAAGAATGTGATTATATTCAACCTGATCATTAGACAGAGTCCCCATGCTGTTGAGGTTGGTTTTATTCCCAGGGAAGAAGATGAGTAATCAGTCAGGGAACCTTGAAACCCAGAGATGATGAGACCCATGGAGAAGAGTGCCATGGAGAGAGTAACTTCCTTGTTGTTCTCAGTTAACAGTTGCATTTCTTCACATTTCACAAGTAAGTTATTAGTAATTTTCTGGTGTACTTACACCCAATATGAAAACTTTTATTTGCCCTGTGTGATACTTGCAATTTTGATTCTTTTGAGATAAGTCTCACTTTTTAATTCATTTTTAAAGTGAAATAATTTAACAAGTTTCAGGTTTTTTTTTTAGCTAAGCTGGGGTTAGAGCCAAAATAGTGAAATAAAGGAAGAGACTTGCCTGAGCTTTCTCAAACTCTCTTCAAAACAACTTTAAAATAATGCCCCAACAAAAGGATGAGGTGAAGAAATTTTCCAACCCAAGACAACTTAGAAGGTCAGCAAGGAAAGGTCTGTCTGACTGGGGTAAGAGTAGAGTATACTCCAGTGCAGGCTGCACCCTTGTAAGACAGCAGCAAGCACTGGAGTGAGGGTGGGGGCGGTAACTGAATAGGCAATAGCAGCTTCCAGTGTTCTTAGGCCGCAGACTATAAGAGGGTCACACAATTTGACAAAGGGTGATAACAGGGGACCCTTTGTTGGCACTGGGTGTAGAATTCTGTTGCATTGCCCATACACTGTTCCAGGTTGAAGTCTCAGGGTGAGGAGGCACATTAGCACACTAGAGCTTATGTTCACAGAGAAGCATCAATCCTAGTCATAGGACTAGGGTGAAAAAATGTTTGTGTTCATCCATAGACCAAAGCACAGGCCAGGAGATCAGTGATTACACCTCTCCTTAGATCATACCACCTTGCAAGAACTGAAAACTTGCACAATCTCCAGAACTAGCTCTACAAACAGCAATATGAAAATTCTGAAGCTTGGGACATCACCCCCTCGACCCTGGAATCAGAGCTCAACTTTAACTGAAATTTAAAAGTCAAGAAATAGGCTGGGAAAATAATGAAACAACAAAAAGAGCACCAGACCATAGAAAGTTAATATGGCAACAAGGAAGATGAAAACACAAACTCTAAAGGAGACAACAAAGTCAAAACTGCTACATGCAAAGCCTCAAAGAAAAATGTGAATTGGTCTCATTCCAAGAGGAATTCCAGAAAGAGCTCAAAAAGGATTTTAAAATTAAATAAAAGAGAGAAGAAAAAAATTGAGAAAATAAATGAAAATGATTCAAGATAATGAAAAAAGAGTCAACAGTTTGTTAAAGGAGGCACAAAAATACAGTAGAAAATAACATCTTTTAGAAAACAGAATAGGTCAAATGGTAACAGAGACACACATACATACAACAAAATTAAGAAGTGAATGGACTGCCCTAAAGCCATGATTAAAAAAAAACAAAACCTTAGACATCTTCTTTCAAGAAATTATCACAGAAAAATTATTCTGATATCCTGGAATTAGAGAGTAAGATAGAAACTGAAAGAATCCATTTACCACCTACTGAAAGAGATGCCAAGATGAAAACTTTCTGGAATATTATAGCCAAATTTCAGAACTCCCAAGTCAAGAAGAAATATTGTAAGCAGCCAGAAAGAAATGCATCAAATATCATGGAGCCACAGTCAAGATAACCCAAGATTTAGTGGCTCCTACATAAAAGGAGTGGAGAGTTTGGAATATTATACTCTGGGGGACAAAGGAGCTAGGATTACAACCAAGAATAACCTACCCAGAAAAGTTGAGCATAATCCTTCAGGGGGGGAAAATGGACTGCTATTTAGTGAAATAGCAGTCTTTCAAGCATTCCTGATGAAAAGATCAAAGCTGAATAGAAAATTTGGCTTTCAAATACAAGACTCAAGAGAAATGTAGAAAAGGGTAAACAGGAAAGAAAAACCATAAGGGATTCAATGAGAATAAACTGTCTTCTTCTTACATGGGAAGACAATACAACTCCTAGCAACTTCATCATTATTAGGGCAGTAAGCAGGAGTGTACCTAGACAGTGGGCATAGGTTGAGTTGATAATGATAGGATGTCATCTTTTTTTTTGTTTGTTTCTTTTTTTTATTTATTTTTAGTTTTCAAAATTTACTTCCACAAGATTTTGAGTACCAAATTTTCTCCCCATTTTGCCCCTCCCCCATCCCAAGATGGCATGCGTTCTGAATACCCCTTCTCTTAGTCTGCCTTCCCTTCTATCTCTCCTCCCCTTCTGTTATCCCCTTCCTCTTCTATTTTTCTGTAGGGCAGGATAGATTTCTGAATCCCATTTCCTGTATTTCTTATTTCCCAGTAGCATGTGAAAACATTTTTTTAAACATGTGTTTTTAAAACCTTGGGTTCCAAATTTTCTCCCTTCCTCCCTCCCCACCCACCCTCATTGAAAAGGCAAGCAAATCAATATAGGTTATACATGTGCAGTTATGCAAAACACTTCCATAGTAGACATGCTATGAAAAACTAACTCTATTTCCCTTAATCCTATCCTGCCCTCCCCCATTTGTTCTATTCTTTCTTTTGACCCTGTCCTTCCTCAGAAGTATTTGCTTCTGATTACCCCTTTTCCCAATCTGCCTTTCTCTCTATCATCCCCCTACTCTCTTGTCCCCTTTCCCCCCTATTTTCCTGTAGGGTAAGACAGATTTCCCTAAACAGTTGAGTGTGTATGTTATTCCCTCCTTAAGTCAAATCCTATGAGAATAAGATTCACTCATTCCCTCTCATCTTCCCCCATTTCCCCTCCACTATAAGAGCCTTTTCTTTTCTGTTTTTGTGAGATAATTTACTTGATTCTACCTCTCCTTCTCCTAGTATAATCCTCTCTCGCCCCTTAATTTTATTCTCCAGATATGATCCCTTCATCTTCAACTCACCCTGTGACCTCTATCTTCTATCCATCCATCTATCTATCTATCTATCTATCTATCTATCTATCTATCTATCTATCTATCTATCTATCTATCTGTATATCTATCTATCTACATACATATAATATTTTCTCTCCAACTACCCTAATACTGTCAAAGGTCTCATGAGTTACAAATATCATCTTTCCATTCAGGAATATAAACAGTTCAGTCTTAATAAGTCTCTTATGATTTCTCTTTACTGTTTACCGCTTCATGTTCCACTTGAGCCTTGTATTTGAAAGTCAAATTTTTTATTCAGCTCTGGTCCTTTCATCAAGAATACTTGAAAGCCATCTATTTCACTGAATGACCATTTTCCCCCCAAAGGATCATACTCAGTTTTTCTGTGTAGGTGATTCTTGGTTGTAATCCTATCTCCTTTGCCCTCCAAAATATTATGTTCCATGCCCTGCAGATCCTTAATGTAGAAGCTGCTAAATCTTGTGCTGTCCTGAATGTGTTTCCACAATATTTGCATTGTTTATTTCTGCCTGCTTGCAATATCTTTTCCTTGACCTGGGAACTCTGGAATTTGGCTACAATATTCCTAGGAGTATTCCTTTGGGGATCTCTTTCAGGAGGAGATCAGTGGATTCTTTCCATTTCTATTTTGCCCTCTGGTTCTAAAATATCAGGGCAGTTTTCCTTGGTCATTTCTTGAAAGATGATGTCTAGGTTCTTTTTTTGATCATGGCTTTCAGATAGTCCAATAATTTTTAAATTCTCTCTCCTGGATCTATTTTCCAGGCCAGTTGTTTTTCCAATGAGGTATTTCACATTGTTTTCTAATTTTTCATTCTTTTGGATTTGTTTTATAATGTTTTGATTTCTCATAAAGTCACTAGCTTCCAAATGCTCTATTATAATTTTTAAGGAAATATTTTCTTCAGTAATCTTTTCAGACTTGTTTTTCCATTGGGCCAATTGTCCTTTTTAGGGCATTCTTCTCCTCATTGGCTTTTTGGATCTCTTTTGCCATTTGGCTTAGGCTATTTTTAAGGTGTTATTTTCTTCAGTATTTTTTTGGGTCTCCTTTAGCAAGCTGTGGACTTGTTTTTCATGATTTTCTTGTATCATTCTCATTTCTCTTCCCAGTTTTTCCTCTACTTCTCTTACTTGCTTCTCAAAATCCTTTTAAGCTCTTCCAAGGTCTGGGACTGATTGGTAATTTTCTTGGAGGCTTTGGATGTAGGTGCTTTGACTTTGTTGTTTTCTTCTGGTTGTATGTTTTGATCCTCTTTGTCACCAAAGTAAGATAATATAGTCTGACTCTTTTTGTGCTGCTTACTCATGATCCCAGCCAATTGCTTGAGTTTTAAACTCTTTGTTAAGGTAAAAGTCTGCTTCCAATGTGGAGAATGTACTGTCCCAAGCTTTTGGGGGTTTGTACAGCTGTTTTCAGAGATACTTCTAGGGACCTGTAAATTTTCAGTTCTTCCAAGGTGGTATGATAAGGGGCATCGTCTTTCTTCTCCACAGCCACAATAAGCCCCACCATACCAGCACTCCTCCTCGCCCTAGTACCCCCCTCCCCTCAGAACTGTGATCAAGATCCAAGCACGGGCAGAGCAAGAGATTCCTGCCTCAGCACTGGCAAAGAGATCCCTTTAATCCACCTCTGATCAGGCACTTTAGGTGCCTCAGTCTGTGGGTCGGAAGCTCAAGAGGCAGCCGCTGCCCCATAGGCCTCTCTCAGGACTTGCAGCTGAGACCTAGCTCCTTCTCTCACCGCAGTCACAGACTTTTCCCACAGACCTTCCAAGTTGTCTTTGGTGTTTGTGGGTTGAGAAGTCTGAAAACTGCCACAGCTGCCCGCAGTTCAGTCCTCTGAGGCCTGCTCCAGGTTTGTTGCAGCCTGTGAGCCCACGCCACACTGTGCTCCTCTCCCCGCCTGGTGCGATATACCTTTCCGATCAATCATCCAGGTTGTCTTGGGCTGGAAATTTGTTTCACTCTGTCTTTTTGTGGGTTCTGCTGCTTTAGAATTTGTTTAGAGTAATTTTTTTACAGGTATTTTGAGGGGTTTGCGGGAGAGCTCAAGCAAGTCACT
Source organism: Vombatus ursinus (assembly GCF_900497805.2). Classification (NCBI taxonomy): domain Eukaryota; kingdom Metazoa; phylum Chordata; class Mammalia; order Diprotodontia; family Vombatidae; genus Vombatus; species Vombatus ursinus. The sequence goes on from NW_020954584.1 coordinate 206,644, forward strand.
GCTTTCACTCCGCATCTTGGCTCCACCCCCAGATGTCATCTTAAAAAAATAAAATTAATAGTTGAGAAAGACAATGGACTAGCAGAAGGGGGAAGGGAGAAGAAGAATGGGGTAAATTATCTCTCATAATATAGGAACAAAAGAGCTCTCATAGCAGAGAGCAAGATGGAGTATGGAAGACTGCTTGAACTTTATTCTCATTAGAATTGGCTCAAAGAGGGAATAATATACACACTCAGTTGGGTAGAGAAATCTATCTTGTTCTATAGGAAGAGAAAGAGATAACAAAAAGTGGGGTGTTGATAGAAATGAGGGGGGATTGGGAAGGCCACAGTAGGAAACAAAATACTTTTGAGGAGGGACAGGATGAAAGGAGAGAGAAAAAAGGATAAAACTGGGGAAAATAGGTGGAGAGAAATAAACAATATTCATAACTGTCAAAAAATACGTCGTTTCTTTGATAAAGGTCTCATTTCTCTAATATATAGAGAACTGAGTCAAATTTATAAGAATACACATATTTCTACTGCTGATAAATGGTCAAAGGATATAAATAAATCAAATTTATCTATAGTCATATGAAAAATGTTCTAAATCACCCTTGAATAAGGAAAACAGTGTATATAGTAACAGCAATGTTGTGTGATGATAGAATGTGAATGACAACTGTTCTCAGCAATAAAATGATTGAAGACAATTTCAATGAACCTATGATGAAAAATGTTATCCAACTCCAGAAAAAGAACTGATGGAGTCTGAATTGAAGCATGCTTTTTTTTTATTTTCTTGGTTTTTTATTTTTTGGTCTATGTTTTCTAAAGAATACATATTTTTCGCATGTAATGTATAATGCATATCAAATTGATTGCTGTTTCAGGGAAGGGGAAGGGGAGGAAAGGAGTGACAGAGAGAATTTGTAACCCTACATTTTTTAAAACAAATATTAAACATTGGTTTTGTATGTAATTGGAATGTATATATACATATATATATATACATATATATGTATATATATATATATATATATCTGGTCCATCACCTTTGCTGGATATGTTGAGAATGCCCAGTACTGTAACCAAATATTGGTATTTTATAACTATAGAAGACATTAAGAGATGGAATGGGCATGATATTCTATGTTAGGAATCACTAAGAACTCCATCCTTGGAGTTCTTTCCTATTTCCTCTTGTAGTGTTACCAAATTAGTTGTGAGGACATTTTTGTCCTCAATAGTATATTAAAATACCACCACCATCACTCCAGCCTAGGGTTTTAGCATTACCAGCTTATATTGACTTTTTGACATTTTTCCAAGAGCAAGAAAAGTAACTGGAGGAAAGGTGCATCAGAGCCTCATGGAAATCAGACGCTGCTAAGACTTTATCAGTAGAAATCAAATGGAAGTAGAAGCATTACTATCTGGTTTATCATGTGATCATAAAACATTTCTATCTGACTTGCACATAAAAGTTTCCATATGCATAATCTCCCCAATTAGAATGTGAGGTCATAGAAAACAGGGACTACCTAGTTTTCTATTTCCATCCCTGACATAGCACAGTGCTTTGTATAAAGTCAGTGCTTAGTAAATGTTTTATCCTTCCATCCATTGACTCGTGATGAAGCATAGAGAAGTGGATGTAGAAGGTGGGTGGGGAAGTAGAATGGAAAGTCAAACTTCATTTATTTCACAATGTTAACTGGGGCCAATCTCATTACCTTGGACTTTAACAAGATCATAGGGTTTGTGGTTAGAATGGATATTTGTGAAGCTCGATTACAAAACATTAATTTCATAGAAAAAGACACTGAGGATTGGAGGTTAAATGAGTCATCCAGGATCACACCTACAGAGTAAGCAAGAATTTGAGCCTCAAAATTTTAAATTCAGATACTCCTTCCAGTACATTTTGTTGTTCAAATGTGAATATTGTTTGACACATCTAATTCATTCTATCCATCAAGCTTTAAAAAATGCTATTGAAGCATTTCCCAATATATCACTCCAGTATCACCCCCAAGAGATAGATAGCACAGTGGATAGAATGCCAGGCCTAAAGTCAGGAAGACTGTGCTAAATTCTGACCTCACACACTTTTAGCTTTGTGACCCTGGGCAAGTTACTTAATCCTGTTGTACCTCAGTTCCTCATCTGCAACATGAGCTGGAGAAGGAAATGGCAAACAACTCCAATATCTTTGCCAAGAAAACCTCAAATAGGGTCACAACGAGTAGTACACACCTGAAACAAGTGAATGATAATAATAACAAATGACCTTCCAGCATGACCTGAAGCCAGAAAGAGGGTTAGCAAACTCATCAATTGGTCAACAGATTCTTATCTGGTATTTGCAACTCACAGTCCAGGATCTAAATAAAGGTGGGAAGTCCTTTCTCAAAGTTCATCACAGTCAATATGTGTAAGTATAATTGCATATCATTTGGGTTCAGATTTTGTTATTTTTGTTATTCTTTCACTTACAATTGAGAGAGGCATTTAATTTTAAATGATTTTAAATTAACAATCATTTATTTTCTCTCCAACCCACCTCTTCTCTTACCATAAAAACAAACAAAAATTAAATCTAGAAACAAATATCTATATATGAATGCATGCATGTACACATGGTTGCATGTATACACACACAATGCATATATAGTCAATCCAAAAACATATATATTATGAAATTAACAATGTTATATTATTCATATAACATTGATATTTATTGTTTAATATATATGAATAAATATGCATAAATATGTTATATATTAGTATTTAATATATTATTAAATTGAGATTTTTGTTATATATGTATATAGATATGCCCTCTGTCTATCTTTCTTTGCATCTGTCTTTGTTTGTGTGTAGATAGATAAATAGATAGATACACACACATACACACACAAATGGTCAATCCAAACAACATATATGTCTGTGTGTGTGTGTGTGTAATTGTTACTAGTTTATTTTCTGGTAAGTATTTACCAGTTACTAATATACTATTTTATAATATCACATCATCTATATTCATGATATTTAAATCAATATAAATGACAAATATACTAGATATTAGTTGATATGTTATATTATTAAATTATCCAAACCTATATTTGATTTACGCATACATATATGGTCACTCTAAACACTTGGCCACATTACCCTTGTCTAGTGAGATGCGTATCTCATTCTGCATATTGCCTCAATCAACAACCATTAGTAAAGAACCTACCATTTGCAAGAAAATGATATTTACATAAGAATTATTTATTAAATTTATGCAAGGACCCTTTATTAAATCTAAGTTTAGACCTCAGTTAATTATTATCTTTGGTAAACTATCCCAAATGGGGAAAGTTTCTCTCCAGAGACCAATCTACCATGTCCAGGTATTTGGGGAAGCCACTTAATATTAAGGAACTATTATTTTCAAGGTGAGAAAGACAGTGAGTTTTCCCAAGACTTAGTTGATTGATATATTTAGAAATTCATGATGAGAAAGTTCTCATTATGGAGGCTCCACTCACCTGTGGACCTTCCTTTTTCTCCTTTTGTTTTTTTCTTCTTCACTGACACCAGAAGATAGTGTATAACTAAGGAGAAGCCATATGTAGATCAATTGCTGGTAAAAACTGAAACATTTAGTTGAAATGATTGGGGTTCTGTTTCCTCCATATGTGACTGAAACTAGATTTTCATCCATTTTAAGGAGACGGTGGGAACAAACCTGTGTCTACCCACTGTGTTGAGTAGAATGTAGAAAAACATCAGCTTTGACCAAGGAATGGTATTTAGTACACACTACACAGTTGTAAAGGGCACAGCTTATGAAGATGTGTGTTCGGTGAGGGTGGAGGGGTCAACAACTACAACGGTGTGTTTGGAGAAGCATAACTTAGGACCCCATTTATAAAATGTATCTGTTAATGCCTCTCTCATGGTGCCTATGGGTAGGTCTGGAGATTAACTTACACAAAGCCTAATATATATTTATTTTCCAGATTTTGAGCCCCCTCCCCATTTTTTTAAAAGAGACTCTCAAAAGAGCAAGACAAGCTACACAGCTCATGAGCAAGTGGTCTAACACAAATCAAGTAAGTTTTACTTTGTGGTTGATCCCTCCCCTCTTTCCTCAACCCAGTAGATTTATTTTGGTTGTATATTATTTTTATTCTTCTGGAAAGTTTAAGATAAATATCAGTTTGTCATTCTGTAATTTCTCTAAAATTATTGATCTTGTTTCTTTTTGTTAAATGGTGTAGTAGTAGTAGTAGTAGGAGTAGGAGTAGGAGTAGGAGTAGGAGTAGGAGTAGTAGGAGTAGTAGGAGTAGTAGGAGTAGTAGGAGTAGTAGGAGTAATGTTCCCCAAGCAGGAAAGTTTTGAAAATAATATGCATACTTTATTATATACTTTTTAAAAAATGTGTGAAAAGAAATCAATAGTTTCATATAGATTCCTCTTTATATGTTTTGTCATGAATATAGAAATGCTCTTGCTTTTATTGTTTAAGTAAAGAACAAAATAAACTTTTTTTGTCAAGAAACAAGAAAAAAAGCACATTGTATCTATGTTTATATAATGGTTTTGGACTGGATTTAAAACAGTTATACCATATAGTACTTATTCTGGTTGATAACCCAAAAGATTACTAGCCATAGATCAACCAAATCTACAAGTAGGAATGGCTTCTGGAAGTATAGGTAATCCCAGGACCATTGTAAAGGGGAAGCTGTGGCTTCTCCCTCACTTAAGGTCATTAAGCAAAGGTTGGATGATCATTTACTCATTAGAAAAGATCCTTTTGCTGGCACAGGCTGAACTAGATGATGTCTTAGTTCCCCTCCAACTTTAGCAATTTGATATTCATGATCTAGTTATAGTTTGGTCTAAAAGAGCACTAAAATCCATTCTAACTCAAATTTGTGAAATTATGATCTTGCCTGTTTATACTTCCAATATCCACTATTAAAGCTTATTTAGTGGCTAGTCTGCTAACCACAATCCATGTGACAACTGAGATTAAATTTATTTGGGGTGACAATGCAATATTGTATTTCTTTGCTAAGTGCTCCTCTCCCTACCAGATCTGCTCTACAAAGAGTTCATTTAACAATTTAAGGTTAATCAATATCAATTTAAAATTGAGAATTTTGAAACATCCCTTGAGATAATGTAGAATAGACTGATTGTTCAAGACTAGAAGTCAATGACTCAGAAACACTATTATGCCAAGTGAATAGATGTATCAACGTTAGACATATCTACAGTGCCTTAAGATACACAACACATTTTATATGTTATTTCTTTTGATCCTCACAACATCTCTTTGAATTATGTACCAAAAGTAACATTATCCCTATTTTATAGATGAAGAAAGTAAAAGTTAAAAATTTTAAGTGACTTGCCCAAAGTAATACTTGCTAGTAGATATCAGAATTTGGGTTCAACCTGAAGTCTCTTCAAAATCAAATCCAATATTCTTTCCACTACATCATGTTGCCTTCCTAGGAATATGATCATAATAGGATCAGATACCAAGACCTAAGGGAATTTAAAAATTATCTAGTTTGATTCTTATAGTTCAATAATGAGAAAACTGAGACATAATGAGGTTGAATGACTTATACAAGGTCTCATATCTGGTAAGTTGTAGAACTAAGCTTCATACCGAGATATTTTAGACTCTACTTACAGATTTATTTTCACTATAACATATCATCTCTATATAAAGTTTATTCCTACCCCTTCTGTTGCCCCAATATCTGTTAAAAGTTTTCATTTCTTTCATTGCCACAGATAGATGATTCCATGACAAAGAAACCTTATCAGTTCTTTAGGGAATTTGAGATGCTAGAGGGATATAGGAGTAGTAGGCAGTTAGAAATTTGGAACTTGAGGCATGAAAAGGTTTGTGTGTGTGTGTGTGTGTGTATGTGTGTGTGTGTGAGTGTACGTGTGTGTATGTGAAAGCAAATTTGGTAGCTCTCTAAATAGAGATGATAGTTGAAATCATGTGGGTGGAATATATCAATAAAAGAGAAACAAAGGAGAAAGAAAGGAGAGAAGATATAAGGAAGAAAGACCCCACTGTGGCTAAGTTACAAAAATAGGGCTAACGCAGGTCACAGCATATTTAAGTCAACCTCCTAGAATTCGGGTCAGTCTCATGGCAACATGTCTAATGGAACACCCATACTGGGAATTGGAAAACATGATATATAAACCATGGATTTATCATGTGATATGTGGAAAGTGAATTCCCCTCTCTGATCCTCAGTTTCTTCCTCTAAAATGGGATTTTTCATAAGATGATCAATAAGGGTGCTTGCAGTACTGAGATTCCATTTTTCTGTTATCAGAACAAAAATATAAAAAAGATTATATAACTTGATGATAGCTGGATAGGTATATTGAAACACTATTTAAAAAGAAATAAAAGGAAAAATGAAGTCAACAAGTATTTGTTAAATGCCTACTATATGCTAGACACTCTGCTGAGAATTGGTGATACAAGGAAAGTTGAAAATATTTTCTACCCTTAAAGAGTTTAAAATCTAATAGGAGAGACAATATACAAATAACTATGTACAAAGAAGATATCTACAAGATAAATTGGAGTTCATCTGAGAGAGAAGGAACTAATATTAGAAGAAGGAGGATAGCAATGGAGACAGTGAAGAAGCATTAAGAGAAGTAAGTAGAGAATGGTGAGAATTCAATGATATTCCTGCTAAAGGATAAAAGAACAAAGAGTAGGGTCCATCCAGAGTGGTTGAGAGCTCAACAAGATGATGACCAAACATTCACTGGATTTAGAGATAGATGGTGGTCATCAGTGACCGTGAAGGCAGTTGTTTCAGGAAAGTGCTGGGGATAATCAACTTCTGGAAATTTGACAAAGAAAAGAAGGGAAGAAAAAGGATGAAAGTTTGAACAATCATAAGATCTTAGTAAAGATTTCTACAACCCCATCCCTACCTTTTTGAAGGATAGAGATCTGATTATATTAAGAGTCATGAAATGTAGAATAGGACAGGACTCAAAAAACTCAGGACTCAAAAAACTATGTGATACAACTATCATTTTTCAGATGAAGAAACTAAGGATCGAAAGTTTAAGTAACTTGCCCAGGTTGAATGTGCCTGTCAGGTGAAGAAAGAGGTCAGCAGAAAGGAGAATTTTGAATATGCATTTAAAGACAAGCATCTGTTGCTTCTCATTGAATAGTACACATCAATTAAGTAAATGTGCTAGACATATTCATATATGTTATGCTAAATTTGTGGAGACCATCCTTTTGCACATAGACACGTAAGTTTTTCCACGTGGAGTATAACATACATATTTACAAATGAAACATATATGACAGAACAACTTGTTTTGCACCTATGCATTTGAAAAAAATAACATGTAAACATCTAAAACAAATATTCTAAGGATAAAGAGGAATTTTAGAATGAATATAACTGAGTTGTTTCCAATGGCTTCAGATGCTACCAGAAAAGTTGATTCTACCTATTTTCAGTTCCTGAAGAAGTAGAGATTTTCTCTTCATAGATCCTGTACAGTGAGAAGGGAAAGTTCCACCACCCACCCATGCCCTGCTCCCCTGTCCTGGTAGGAAAATGGCCAAGAGGTTCTTAAGTGCATTATTTTGTTTTGTTTTGTTTCAATAAATAAATAAGAGCTAGTAGTTTTCTCCTTCTACATAAGCCTTTAAGCAAAACCTAGTTAACTAATTTTTGATTACATTGTACAGCTATATCTTATGTTGGTGTGATTTTGGACAAGAGTTAATTAAATTAAATTGATCAAACAATTATTAAGCACCTTTTGCATGCCAGGAATGATACTACATACTATAGCAACAAAGACAGTATTAAAAAATTCCTTTACACCACCATTATCATTTTATTATTATCATTATTATTATTATTATTGCAGTTCAGTCGTGTTAGTTGTGTCTGACTCTTCATGACTTCATTTTGGGTGTTTCTTGGCAAAGATAGTGGAGCAATAAGCCATTTCCATCTCCAGCTTGTTTTACAGACGAGGAAATTGAGGCAAACAGGATTAAGTAACTTGCCCAGGGTCACAAGCTGGTGTCTGAGGCCAGATTTGAACTCAGGTCTTCCTGACTCCAGGCCCAGCATTCTATCCACCATGCTACCTAGCTGTATTATGGTGATTATGATTATAGTACTTTAAAGTCTTCAAAGTATCTTATAAATATTTAATTCAATCCCCACAATATTCTTAGGAGGCAGATTCTATTATTATTTTCATTTGATACAAGCTGAAACAGGTATACAGAGGTAAGTGACTTTCGCAGAATGACACAGCTAGTAAGTGTATGAGACAAGATTTGAACTCACTTCTGCCACTCTATTCTCTCTTCCATATCACCTCTTTCAGGTGCTTACATTCTACTTAGAGATATAACATTGAAACAAATATATCATGTAATTTAAAGATGAGAGAACTGTACCAAATTGAGGGAGTCTGGAAAGTCTTCCTGTGTGAATTGGTTAATGAGTGGAGCCTTAGAGACAACTAAGGATTTGAAGAGTTGGAGCTGGAGGGCATCCCAGGCACAGGGAATCACTTTCATAAACCCACAAAGATGGGGGATAGAAGGCTGAATTCAATGAACAAGTAGCATGTTTTTTGTTAGAGTAAGATGACTAAAGAAGGTACCATGCATATGGAGTCAGAGTACCTGGCTTCATATCCTTTCATTTTCATTTCCTTTGTGACCCTAGGCAAGTCATTTAACTTCATAGGCTTCAGTTTCCTCTCCTTTAAAAAGAGGAGAGCAGATTAGTTTTCCTTTGAGGTCTCTTTTAGTTACTAAATTTAATTATGTCATTAATGTGAGATGGTTGCTACATTTTTACTTAATCAACACAGACTCTATTTTTGTTACAGATTTATAGAAAGTATGAAACTTGATATAGGACATTAGAGTATATCTTCTACAACTAAATTTTATATATTTGGAACCTAAGGTCCAATGAAATTAAATCACTTGCCCAGAGTCACACAGCTGTTAAGTTGACCAGAAAATGATAATAAGTCCTCTTGGATGACTTATCTGGCACAAGAATGACATAAAATGTCCTTAGCTTCCAGGGAGAGGTTCCCAAGGGTGGTTCATAGTCCCTACTTCTCAGTGGTGCCATTTTACTTTCATTGATCCTAAATGTAATGCAACATGGTTACTAGATTCACTAGGACTAATAAAGAGCCAGAATATTATAATGCAGATAATTAATTAGGAAAGAACTAAAATTTCTTATGTCATTCTACCTTTCTCTCAAATCTTTCTTTCATGAAAATTTTAGGCTCTAGTAAAACACTTTATTGGGGCCATCAAGGCTTCTACTGATCTGGAAAGGTTCATCATAATCATTTATTTATCCAGGAAAGTGTCCCTATAGGGTGATAAGGTTAACTGATAGTTAAAAGTCAAGTATCCTGCCCATTGTGTGTCCAGTGAGATACAAATGTGTTTTACAGTATTATGAAATTTTGAATTATGATCAAGTATTATCATTATTTAAAATTACTGCCTTATCCCCATCCCAGAAACATAGCGACATAGATTAGATTACGAGTTAGAAAGGAATATAAAATCATCTAATTCAACCCTCTGAATTACATGTAATGAAACTAGGCCCAAGAGAGTTAAAATGACATTCCGGAATGTAAATTCTTTGAGAGTAGATTTTTTTTCATCTTCTATTGTTTCTCCAACTCATAATGCATCTTTTGCATGTGGCAAACACTTGCTAAATGCTCATTGTATTATACTACATGCTGGTTACTCTTAACTCTCTTCAATGAGGGTTTCTTTTTTTTTTTGGTGGTTTTCTTGCAGGTATATGTTTGTTTGGATCAATATTTAGTCACAGAGCAGACTATACATGGAAGATCCAAGTAATGTGACAGAATTTGTTTTCTTGGGAATCCTGCAAGGTTGGAAAATGCAACGAGTGGCCTTTGGGTTCTTCTTAATGCTTTACATCCTGACTATAATGGGGAACCTGCTCATTGTGGTCACTGTAAATTTCAGTGGCTACCTCACCTCCCCTATGTACTTCTTTCTCAGCTATCTGTCCTTTGTAGATGTCTGTTACTCCTCCACCACCACCCCGAAGATGATGACTGACTTGTTCATAGTGAGGAAAACCATCTCCTTCCATGGTTGCATGACTCAGCTCTTTGCTGTGCATTTCTTTGGCTGCACAGAGATCTTCCTGCTCACTGTCATGGCCTACGACCGTTACGTGGCCATCTGTTACCCGTTGCACTACACAGTCATCATGAGCCGCAGCAAATGCCGGATGTTGGTGTTGGTACTCTGGGTTGGAGCGTTTCTGCATTCCATCATTCAGACTCTCCTTACCATCCAGCTGCCTTTCTGTGGGCCCAATGTGATCGACCATTATTTCTGTGACGTCCACCCATTGCTGAAGCTTGCCTGCTCTGACACTTATGCGGTAGGGCTCATGGTGGTAGCCAACAGTGGCATGATCTCATTGATTGCGTTCTTCTGTCTGGTCATCTCCTACTCTGTTATCTTGTTTACTTTGAGGACTCAGTCAGCTGAGGGCAGACGCAAGGCACTCTCAACCTGTGGCTCTCATGTCGTTGCTGTATTGCTGTTCTTTGTCCCCTGCATCTATATGTACATTCGCCCAACCACCACCTTTAAAGCAGATAAACTGGTCACTTTGTTTAATACAGTTATGCCCCCAATGCTAAACCCCCTCATATATACCCTTAGGAATGCTGAAGTAAAAAAAGCTGTGAGGAAGCTCTGGAGGCAATAAATGACTTTAAAAGTAATCAGGGCGATGTAACATAGAGGTGATAGTCACCATACATTTATTAAATACTGATTATATCCAGGGACTCTGCAACTTTAGAAGTGTCACAAAAAATGTGCAAGATGTATTCTCTGACTTGACATAACATAGCTTCCTAAAACTGGTGCTTGATAATGTCCACAGCAGCAAAGAGCAATTAGCAGAGAAGAACAATTAGTAAATCCATGAATGAAAATTCTTTTTGAGTCTATATTAGTTTTCTTAACATAGACGTTAAAAATAAATAAAGAAAACCTTGGGTTCTCTGGTGACAATCAACACCTCTGAAATTTAAGTGTTCTTGGGAAAGAGAAATATAATATTTTTTATGATTGATACCTATTGGTCTGTAATTAAATCATGACCTAACTTAATTTGTTAGTGCATTTGTAGTTTAAATTGGGGAGGGGGGAGGGATCATATTTTTGTAACATAGCCATTAGTCTTGGTAGGAGAGTTCATTTAATTACTTTCCTTTTTGATAGCTTTATGAATACAGTACATTCTGCATTATGAGGTTTGTAGATACTGTGCAAACATTTTAAAAACAATTTGTTACTATTAATGCCAACAATTGAATACATTTTTATTTATCAATAAATATTATTTTCTATGCAGGTATCTAGGTGATCCAGGGGATAGATTGTTAGGCATGGAGTCAGGAAGACTCATCTCCCTTAGTTCAAATCTGGCCTCAGATACTTATTAGTTGTGTGACTCTGAGCAAGTCATTTAATCCTGTTTGTCTCAGATTTCTCATCTGTAAAATGATCTGAAAAAGAAGCCACTTCAGTATCTCTGTCAGAATAAGACAAAACAAACAAACAAACAAATAAAATGGGATCATGAAGATTCATATACGACTGAATAACAATATTTTTTTTGTAAGTTAACATGGATATAAAGCATGTACTTTGTAAAATATTTTCCTCACTACCAGTGACTAAAGTAGTAAAATATTATTACCTCCATGTTATGGATGAAGAAACTGAGGGAAAAACAAAACAAAACAATAACCGCTATGTCCCAGGGTTAACCTTCTCACCCTATCCCCAAACTTTGGTAAGGTCAGATTTTCCCTGAAAGGCTGCAACAGTGGGACTTGATTTGAGAGAAGATAGAAAGTTGGCAGGGCAAAGCTCAAATTGTTCATCTCCCTTGAGGCAGCTTCCTAAAAAACAAACAAACAGAAAACGCTAGGTGAGTTCCAAGCCCTACAATGTGGAAGATGTTTGGAAATCACTGTAATCAGCACATCCAACTTGGTTTGTCCAGAAGAGTTTCGATGAGGTGAATCCAGGTAGTGGGGTGCATCTATCCAATATCTGTCCTATATTATCCTTGTGGAATATCCCTGTTATATTAGCATTAAGTAAACTTCCTTTTGTTAATTGCTCAATGATCGATATGGGTCTAAATTTGCCCCAGCATAAAACCTGAACCCACTGCATGCTGGCGTCAGACTTGTCCCTAATGTTCCCATACTGGATGATTTGAAAGAAGTATCTCATTCCCTGCCCCTCCTCCTACTCTTATATCTCTAGTAGTGCCTAAAATCCTCAACTGGTCTTCCATTCTTCTCCAGCTTGTCTCCACCTTGTGTTTGCTATGATGCAGCTCTATTCATCTATTTTCTGTTCCTCTCCCAGAACATTCCATTTCTTACTTTTTGCAGCATATCTTTCCAATCCCTCCCCTTTCCCTCTGAGGTTGCCTTCAATTTTTCTTGTGTGTACATAGGATTTTCATGTTTTCTCCCCCATTACAATGGAATGTCTTTGAGAACAAGGCTCATTAAAAACAAACAAAAAAAATAAGCTTTCTTTATACCCCTAGAGTTTAATACAGCATCTTCTGGCCCATAGTAAATAATTGACTAATAAATGCTTGTTGGCTATTGTGTTTCACATTATTCTATCCACTTTGCTATGGAAATACAACCCCACCCCACCACACATGTGCACACGTGCATACACACACACACACACACACACACTTTAAATCACTAACACTGGGTGAATGAATGTAACTGAGTTGTTGACCTACAATAAGAGCATCACATAAGCAGCATGAAAACATTGGGAATATGAGAGGTGGGAGTGAAGGGTAATACAGTGAGTGGATAGAGTGCCCGGTCTAGAGTCAGGAAGACATCTTCCAGAGCTCAAATCTGGCCTCAGACACTTACTAGCCTTGTGACCATGGGCAAGTCACTTAGCCCTGTTGGCCTCAGTTTGCTCATTTGTAAAATGAGCTGGAGAAGGAAGAGGCAAACTACTCTAGTATCCTAAAAAACTCCAAATTGGGTCACTAAGAGTCAGAAACAACTGAAAAATAACTGAACAACATAATAGTTAACATTTAAACAACCATTTACAATTTGCAAAACACTTGACAGACATTGGGCCATTTGGTCTTCACAAAAACTCCATAAAAGGAAGAAGAAAAACTGACATTAGTCCCATTCAGCAGTTGAATAAATGGTGTTCTGGGAGCCTGTGTGACTTGCCCAATGTAAGCCAGTTAGTAAGCGGTAGAGATGGAATTTGAATCTCTAACTCCTGATCCTGAACCTCATGTTCTTTCCCTTATTCTGTGTTGTGTCCTTTAAAATAGCCCCTATTTCTATAATAGGTTAAGGTCTACTAAGTGCTTTCCTCTTAACGATGTCAGGTAGGCAAGGTGATCGCTGTACCTGAAGAAACAGAGATTTGCTGAGGTTCAGTGGTGAAGCACCTAAGTGTCACAGCTAGTACTTCAGTCCAGGTTTTCTGTTTCAGCAATCTCAGAACTATCCAATGTGGCTTCCAGTCCCATGGACCCTGACTCACTAAGACTCCAAAATCCAAGATTCCCATGTAGGGTTTTTATTTCATCTACCAGTGGGGAAATGGGGCAGCTAGGTGGCACAGTAGTTAGAGCTCTGGGCCTAGAGTCAGAAACACTCATCTTTGTGAGTTCCTATCCAGCCTCAGATACTTACTAGCTGTGCGATCCTAGCCAGTTACTTAACCCTGTTTGCCTCAGTTCTTCATCTGTAAAATGAACTGGAAAAGGAAATGGCAAAGCACTCCAGTTTCTTTGCTGAGAAAACTCCAAATGAAATCAGAAAGAGTTGGCTACGACTGAATAAATCTAATCAAAAAGGTGGGGAAATGAGTCTAGATCCCTGGAAAAACTGTCGTTCAACTTTTTGGGTTTTAAGATTTCCTCCAAATCTAAAACCTTTTATTTTCTCCTTACTTATACTTAAAGTTTAGCTTTCTATAACTCATTTATTGTTCATCATTGTGCCTTCCACAGGCATGCAAAATAAACTTGCTCTCACTTCTGTGTGACATAGTCCATCCAGTATTTGAAGACAGTCATCATGGCTGCTTAAATCTTCTCATTGCAGAGAATAGATTCAGGAACCACAAGAAGCCTTTGACTCCACATCTACTGATGCTTCTCCTGCACCACATAGCAGGTTGTAGGACGAAGGGTACTGATATAATGAGATAAAAGATAAAGCCAAGGTCATATCACAGGATATCTACATGCTCATCTATTCCTAACCCACAGGGCCCAAGTTATCTAAAATGCTGGTCTAAATGTTAATAACTCACTTTATGGAGTATTAGTTCTCAAAAGTCATGAATTATTATTATTAAAATCAAATTAAATTCTAACATTGTCTTACAGTCCCACTTCAATGGTGTCCCCTTTATTTCAGACTGATTTTAAAAGTGTTTTTGAACTAGTTATTTGCAGATAAACTTCCCCCCTCTGTGGACCCCCTATTCTAGAGTACTCCTTTGTAATTAACTAACTAAATAAATAATATTAAAAAAAATCCAGAGTCAAATTTTTTCTTCCCCCCTCTGTGTATGTATGTGTGTATATATATCTGTTTTATATATCTATATATGTTTATATATATATATTATATATATATATATCTGTTATATATATGCATATATATGTATATATGTGTGTATCTGTGTTTATGTGTATATGTGTACATTTATGTTTGTATGTATGTTTATATAGACTTAAAGCCCTATAAGTATGTCAATTATTTTTGAAAATGTCTTGGGCAAGCACTAAAAGTAGAAAATTAGGGTTCAGGATTGAGCAGTGAGAGTAGGTTTTGTTATATCTGGGAAACCATGTATACATATCAATAGGTCTACACTGTCTTCTACTAAGAGTCCATTACTGTAAGTCTAATATAATCCTGATGATGTCATAGGACAAGATTCATAGGATACGACAAGCTTGAGAGAATCAAATTTGGAGGTAATCTGAATGACAATGGAAAATGTGAATATACGATTGCTCATTACCATTTGTGACTTGCACATGAGAAGCGATGCATGATAGGGAAATGGGGTGAACAGTAACAGGAAACAGACAGATGAGGGCTATATTGGTACCCTTTCATTTGTACTGAGGCTGAATGAACCTATTGGGCCCATCATCAGCAGTTCTAGGCCCTATTAAAAGAACCACAGGAAGGTGTTTGGAACAGATAAAGTGCTTAATAATGTTTGCTGATTGATTGATCAATCCTTTAATCACAGAGCCAGAACCATCAACTATCAACATAAGATGAACACATGATAAAAGCTTGCTTGCTTTTTCTTTCTTTCTTTCTTTCTTTCTTTCTTTCTTTCTTTCTTTCTTTCCTTCTTTCTTTCTTTCCTTCCCTCCTTCTTTTCTTTTTTTCTCTCTTTTTTTCAGTAGTGGAACTGAAAAATACATACACACATATATATTACAAATATAGTTAAATATATTTACTATGGATCTATATGTGCATACATATATTACATACACACGTGTGTGTATTTTCCCTTATTCCAACAGATTGAAGGTTCTCCTTTTTCCCCCCTTTGAATCTGTATCTCTAGCACCCAGCATATTGCCTTAGAGATTTTAGGCACTTAAGATAATATCTAGGTGGACCAGTAGATGAATTGTTGGATATGGAATCAGGATTAACTGAGTTGGAAGCCTTCTTCCGAGACTTACAAACTGTATGACCCTAAGCAAATAATTTAACCCTTTCAAGCTTCAGTTTCTCATCTATAAACTGGGTATTACAATGAACCTACCTTACATGGTTGTTGTAAGAATCAAATGAAATTACATATCTAAAACATTTTCAGAACCTTAAAGTTCTGTATATATGTGTGTTATTTAATTAATTTTAAAAACTTTATATGGAGCAGTTTCAGGTGCTCTCAGTCCAGAGAAAGTGGGGAGTTGAACAACTGGTCAGTGATAGATTACAGGGGATCCTTTGATGGAACTGGTTGCAGCTGGTGATGACTGGCAACCTTATGATCCCTAAGGGGTTCTGGGTCACAGTTCCAGGGCAGAGAGGAAACCTTGTGATCAATCACAAGGCAGCAGGAACCCTGAATGAATTTCCATGGCAGAGAAGAAAACTAGTGGTAGTAGCTGCAGGAGAACAGAAGACCTGATTACAGTTTCAGGGCCAAGAAGAGTGCTACCAGTAGTTGTTGCAGGGGAACAGGGACCTTACCAGGTAAAGATCAGAGCAAACAACAGGAGAGCAGTGACCACACCTCTCTCTCTCTGGATCATACCATCTTGGAAGCACTGCAAACTTGCAGACCTTCAGAACTAGCTCAGAAAACATTACAAAAAGCCTGAAGCTTGGGACAGTGCCTTCTCAGAGCAGAGCTCAACTTTAACATAAAGTTCAAAATCAAGAAATAGAATGGAAAATGAATAAACAACAACAAAAAGAATGACAATAAAAAGCTATCATGGTGGCAGGAAAGACCAAGACACAAACTCAGAAGAAGACAACAATGTGCAAATAGTTACAAGCAAAGCCTCAAAAAAAAAAAATACAAGCCCAACAAAATTTCCTGGGAAGAGATTAAAAAATGAATTTCAAAATCAAATAAGAGTGGTAGAGGAAAGGTAAAGAAATTAAAACAAATAAAGAAAATTATGAAAAGACAATTAACAGTTTGACAAAAAAAGGCACAAAAAATACTGAAGAAAATAAAACCTTAAAAAAAACACAATTGGTCAAATAGAAAAAGAAGTACAAAAATATACTAATGAATATAACTCTTTAAAAAGTAGAATAGGCCAAATGGCAAAAGAGGTACAAAAGGTCACAGAAGAAAACCATTCCTTATAATTAGAATTGGGTAGATGGAAGCCAATGACTCCATGAGACATCAAGACAGATTAAAATATGGTCAAAAGAATGAAAATAGAAGAAAATATGAAATCTTATTGGAAAAAAACACCTGACCTAGAAAATAGATTGAGGAGAAATAATTTAAGAATTACTGGACTACTAAAAATCCATGATTAAAAAAAGAGTTTAGACATAATATTTGAAGAAATTATTAAGGAATATTGCCCCTATATCTTAGATCCAATGGGTAAAATAGAATTTTTTTTTATAAATCCACTAATAACTTTATGAAAGCAATCACAAAATGAAAACTCCCAGGAATATTGCTGCTAAATTCCAGAGGTCAAGGAGAAAATATTGCAAGCAGCCAGAAAAAAACTATTCAAATCTCATGGAGCCATAGGATCCCACAAGATTTAATGTCTTCAATGTTAAAGGAGTGGAGAGCTTGAAATATGATATTCCAGAAGGCAAAGGAGTTAGGATTACAACCAAGAATAACCTACACAGCAAAACTGAGAGAAATAGAGGACTTTCAGACATTCTTGATGAAAAGATCAGAGGTGAATAGAAAATTTGACATTTAAATACAAGAGTCAAGAGAAGCATAAAAAACAAAAAGGTGAATATGAAAGAAAAAATATGAAACAATACAGTTAAACTGTGTACATTCCTATATGAGAAGATGATACATGTAACTCCTAAGAACTTTATCATTATTAGGAGAGTTAGAAGGAGCATACATAGACAGAGGGTTTGGATGTAAGTTGATTTTTTGGGGATGATCTCATAAAAAATGAAAAGGTGAGAAAAAGAGATATACTGGAAGAAAGGGGAAGGAAGAGGTAGAACAGGAAAATTGATCTCACATAAAAGAGGTGCACAAGGGGGAGCTTTCACAGTGGAAGGAAAAGGGGGGTAATAGTTAATGTCTGAACATTTATCTCATTGGAATTTGTTAAAAGAGGAAAAATATTGTAACTCCTAAGAACTTTAATGTTATTAGAAAAAATAGGAGTATACATAGATAGAGGGCATGGGTGTGAGTTGACTATCATGGGATGACATATTTAAAAAATAATGGGGGCATCTATGTGGCACAGTGGGTAGGGCACTGGCCCTGAAGTCAGGAGGACCTGAGTTCAAATCTGGCCTCAGATCAAACACTTGACACTTACTAGCTGTGTGACCCTGGGCAAGTCACTTAACCCCAATTGAAAAAAAAAAAGCACAATAAAAATAATAAAATTAAAGGAAGAGAAAGGGACAGGCACTGGGAAAAAAGGAAGGCAGTGGTAGAATGGAGTAAATTATCCCACATGGAAAAGGTAGGAAAGAGTTTTTACAGTGGATGTG
The DNA here is from genome assembly GCF_900497805.2 of Vombatus ursinus. Classification (NCBI taxonomy): domain Eukaryota; kingdom Metazoa; phylum Chordata; class Mammalia; order Diprotodontia; family Vombatidae; genus Vombatus; species Vombatus ursinus. Next base: position 225,039 of record NW_020954584.1, read on the forward strand.
AAGATGGTGTATGTGTGGAGGGGGGAGTATATGCTTGAACCTTGCTCTCATCAAATTGGGTCAAAGAGGGGATACCTTACATAATTAATTGAGTATAGAAACCTATTGTACCACATAGGAAAGTCAGAGGGAAAGCTTTTGAGAGAAGGGGGTAGCTGATAGGAGGGATGTAGTGGTCAGAGATAAAACACTTTTGACGAGGGGCAGAGTGAAAGGCTAGAGAGAGAAGGCTAAACAGGAAAACAGGAAGAAGGGAAATACACAGTTAATAATAGTAACTGTGAAAAAATTACAGTGAAATTCTCTGATAGAGGCCTCATTTTTCCAACAAAAAAGAAAACTGAGTAAAACTTATAAGAATACATGTCATTGCTCAATTGATAAATGGTAAAAAACGTATGAACAGGCAGTTTTAGATGAAGAAATCAAAGTTATCGACAATCATATAAAAATGCTCTAAATCATTATTGATTAGAGAAATGCAAATAAAAAACAAAGCTGAGATAACACCTCATACTTATCAGATTGACTAATGTGACAAAAAAGGAAAATGACAAAGGTTGGAGGGGATCTGTGAAAACTGGGACAGAAAAGCCTTGGTGGAGTTGTGAACAGATCCAAAACATTTTGAAAAATAATTTGGAACTGTGCCCAAAGGGCTATAAAACATGCATATACTTTGACCCAATAATAACACAACTAAGTTTGTACCCAAAGAGATTTTTTTTCCAAAGGAAAAGGACAAAGGACCTATATTTACTCTCTCTCTCTCTCTCTCTCTCTCTCTCTCTCTCTCTCTCTCTCTCTCTCCATATATATAATGTATATATATATAATATATATATATATAATGTGTATTTATGTATAATCACTTTTTTTGTTGAGGGAGAATTGGAAATTAAGGAGATTTTCAGCAATTGGGGAGTGGCTGAGCAAGTTCTGGTATACGAGCATGATGGAATATTATTTTGCCATAGGAAATGATGAAAAGGATGCTTCCAGAAAAAAAAAATAAAACAAAAAAACCTTGAAAGACTTACATGAACTGATGCAAAGTGAGGAAAGCAGAACCTGGAGAACAATGTACAGTACATTAATGGCAATATTGTATGATAATTAACTGAGAATGACTTCCCTGTTCTCAGCAATACAATGATCTAAGTCAATTCTGGAGGACATATGATGAAAAATGCTATACACCTCTAGAGCAAGAACTTATGGAATTTGAATGTAGCTTGAAGCATACATTTTAAAATTTTATTTTAATTTTTTCCATCTATGTTTTCTTTCACATAGGGACATATGTTTTGGATGATTTGCACATCTATAATATATATCAAATTGCTTGCTGATTTAGGGAGCAAAGAAAAGGAGAAGGAAAGAATTCAGAATCCAAAATTAAAAAAAAAAGTTTTTTGCAAGTAATTGGAAAAAAAATATTAAAATTTTAAAAAAAGGACAAAAAACAAGGCAGGGGTAGCAATGTAGCAATTATGATCTCAGAAAAAAAGCAAATGCAAAAATTGACCTAAGTAAAAGAGATAATCAGGGAAACTGCATTTTGATAAAACTTACCATAGACAATGAAACAGTATTAACAAATTTAACAGCAAGTTTCTCTGAGAAGGACCTCTTTTCTCAAATATATAGGGAAATGAGTCAAATTTATAAAAATAAGAGCCATCCCCTAATTGCTAAATTGCAAAAGGATATGAACAGGAAATTTGCAGAATAATACATCATAGCTATGAAAAAATGCTCTAAATTACTATTGATTGTTGAAATAAAAATTAAAACAATTATTAAGTACTCCTTCACCCTATCAGAAATGACAAATGCTGGAAGGGATGAATGAAAATAGGTACACTATTAGTGTAGTTATGAATTGGTTTAACCATTATAGAGATTTGGAACTAGGCTTAAATGGCCACAAAACTGATCATATCCTTTAACGCAGCAATGCAACTACTTGGTCTGTAACCCAAAGAGATCAAAGAAAGAGGACAAGGACCTATATGCACAAAAATATTTATAGAAACTCTTTTTGTGGTGACAAAGAATTATAAATTAAGGAGATAGCCCTCAATTGGAAAATGGACAAAATAGGTTGTGGCGTGATAGAATACTATTGTGCTATGAAATGACAAAGGGGGATGGTTTCAGAGAGAAAAAAATAAAACATGTAAAGACCTCTATGAACTGATGCAAAGTCAAGTGAACTGGACAATTAACAGTGATTTTGTAATGATGATCACCTTTGAAAAACTTAGCTACTCTGATTGATATAATGATACAGGAAAATTTCAGAAGACGCATGGTAAAAAAAAAATAATAATGCTCTCCATCTATAGAAAAGAACAGATGAACTCTGAGTACAAATTGATATATAATTTCTAGTTTTATTTTTCTTGCTTTTTTGGTATCATTTGGCTAATACGAAAATGTTTTGCCCAATTTCATATGTAAAATTCCTATGCTGCTTGTTTTCTCAGCAGGTGGTGGAGGGGTAAGAGGAAAGGAATTTGGACATCAATTTTGAAAGGTTAAAAATAAAAATAAATATTTTTAAATTAAATACTTAATATGGTGGTCTTATATAATATTGAAACCATTCCAATGATTTTATTTAAAAGTTTAATAGAAGTGTTGTTGTTGTTGTTTTCAACTTGGCTTAAAGTGAAATGTTGGAGATCTGCCAAGGCCAGATTTCCTGCCAGCCCACATTGTCAAATAAGATGATCTGGGCTATTTCACTGGCAAACCTTTTTGACTGGGGAGGTTAGCAGTCCCCATGAGAGCTTCAGAGTCAGTGTGGCTAGGCTGGGTCCTGGGAGAACCAATTTTACATTATCTTGAGGAAAATGCGGGGGAGGGGGAGAGTTGCAGTGATGGGGGGAGGAATGATCAGAGGGAAGGTGGCTCTTCTGGTGCTAGAGCATACACTTTCCCTTTATCTAGTCTCAGGGATGGACAAATGACAAGTTCTCTGAATCCAATGCAGGAGAGAATCTTCCTGGAACCTTTGAATCGAGCATCCTTGAGATCACAACTGCCAGCACCTAGAAATAGGCAGAGGAGTGACTGGGTGAAGCAGATTAATCACTAGCATGCACTGTTCTTGGTAGTAGGTACTTCAAATGAATCTTTCAGTTCTGTTCAGTTCAGTAATCTTCAGTTCCCATCTTGAAATGTTTCATCAGCAGAAATTGAAGCTTTCCTCCCCCATTCAAACAAATAATGCAAAATGTTTATTTTCTATTATTTCAAATATTGAGTGATTGAGAAATGTCTGTCTCTCTTTCTGCCTCTGTGTCCCTCTCTTTGACTTTTTTTAAGTGATGTAGAGGCAGCACACTGTACTGAGAATCAGGAGGTTTGAGCTCTGGATCCTGATTCTATTACACATTAGCTGTATGATTTGTGTGTTGGGGGGTATGTCACTTCCATTCTCTGGGCCAGTTTACTCACTTATAAAGTGAACATATTGAATTCAGTGACCTCTGAAGCTTCCTGCAGAGCACATGTTTTAAGCTTCCAAGTATCCTGGAGACACCCTTGAACTTGGATGAGATCTATGTCCAAATTGATGTTAGTTAGTTGTGTGACCTTCAGCAAATAACTTTGACTCTCTGAACCTTACTAGACTAGATAATGGCATGCTGAAGATGTTGCAGAAGGAAGGAAGGAAACAAGCATTTATTAAGTGCCTACTACATGCTGGGCAGTGTGCTGGGTACTCTACAAATACCATTGCATTTGATCTTCACAACAACCCTTTGGAGTAGATACTATTTTTATCTCAATTTTAAGTGGAGGAAACTGAGCAGATGTTAAGTGAATAGCCCAGGTTACACAGTTAGTAAGTATCTGAGTTTGGATTTGAATTCAGGTCTTCCTGATTATAAGGCTGTCTCAAGAAAGGATTCTTATATAATTCCAGTTTGGATAAGATGACTGATGAGATCCTGTTAAGCTCTGGGATCACTATTAGAAAAACTACCTCTCTAAGGTTAGTTACACAGCTACTTGATGAAACTCCTGTTGCTGTCTTTGTAATGCTTGTACACAGTTCAGGTGAACCCCCCCACTCCCCTTAAGTAATCTCTATTCCAGATTAAGCAGCTCCATTTCCTTCAACTAATCCTCATGTGTCAGGATGCTGAGGACTTTTATAACCTGATTGCCAGCTTCTTGATCCTCTCCAGTTTAACAATGTCCTTCCTAAAATTTCAGGCCTCAAAAGACTTCTGAGGTCTTACCAGGAAAGAGTAGAGCAAGGCTAATTAAATCCGGGCATTATTTCTCTCAAGACAGTCTAAGATTGTATTGCCTTGTGGGAATGCCAGCTCTCAATGCTGATTCATACAGAACTTCCAATAACAAACTTCCAGCCTTCCCCATCATTGCCACCAATGCTAACTAGTCCCAACTTCCTCACACTAGGTTTTTTTTTTCCCCCAAGTTTCTATGAGCTTCAGAGTTTTAAATGTAAAATGAAAGACTGGTTGATTGGGGAATCTTAACCTGGAGTCTATGAGCATCTTGTTTTAAAAATCTTCTGATAATTGAATTCCAGTACAATGGACCTCCTTAGTAACCCCATGTACTTTATATTATGGCTTTAAAAACATTATATTGAAAAGGTATCCACAGATTTGACCAGAGGGTTAGTGCAAGGTAGGGAGACCTGGATTTGATGCAATTCAGTTTTAACAGTAAGTTGTAAACAAATAAAATCCCCAAAAATTCATGTCATCCAGGGAGAGGGTGGGTGGGTTGGAGTTTGAAAGCTTTTAAAACTGAGGGATTTTTAAGTCATTTGAACTGGATATGTTAGTTACCATGACTGATATATTTCCCTCTTCTATTGGGCCAACTATGTTTTTTCCTCTTGAGAGGGTTTCAGGAAAATGGAGCCCTCTACAAATGTACAAAAACCTTTCATTTTGTGAATTGTTTTCACTTTTCAGTCTTCCTTCTTTCCCTCCTTCCTTCCTTCCTTCCTTCCTTCCTTCCTTCCTTCCTTCCTTCCTTCCTTCCTTCCTTCTTTCCTTCTTTCCTTCCTTCCTTCCCTCCTTCCTTCCTTCCCTCCTTCCTTCCTTCCTTCTTTCCTTCCCTCCTTCCTTCCTTCCTTCTTTCCTTCCTTCCTTCCTTCCTTCCTTCCTTCCCTCCTTCCTTCCTTCCTTCCTTCCTTCCTTCCTTCCTTCTTTCCTCTCTGTCTCTGTCTCTGTCTCTGTCTCTCTCTCTCTGTCTCTCTCTCTCTCTCTCTCTCTATCTCTTTCCCTCTCTCTCTCTGTCTCTCACATACACACACACACACACACACACACACACACATACCACACGGAGGTAAATATTTCAGTTACTCTGACCCCCCAAACAGTGTGATACATTATGATGGATTAGGATTTGAGATTTTTGTGAAAATGGGGGAATTAGAGAAAAGGGAGAATTGTATGTGTCTTTTTTTTTTGGCAGGGAGGAAGGGGGAAGCAATAAGACTTAGAGAACTTATATAGAGGGTATTGTCTCTTGTTCTGCTGCGGCCACTGACCTGGCTTGGGCACCAATTGGGATAAAGGGGAAGGGATTGGACTAGATGACCTTAAAAATCTCCTTTTATTTCTCTCTCCCTCTGTTGTGTAGATGCTTATTGGAGCCTTGAGAGATGGGCTCACATCCCTATTCTGATACTTCCACCCTGAGTGACCCCGTACAACTCAGTGCTACTCTTTGGGAGTCAGTTTCCTCAACTGTAAAATGAAGGGTCACATTAAATGTTATGTTTAGTTCCTTGCTCTAAATTCCTGATATCTGTGTGACCAGGGCTCAAAATAAAGGGAACAGGAAATTAAAAAAAAAAGTTTCCCTTTATAATCTCAACTAGACCAGTTTTGCTGCTTGCTCCCTGCCTTTTCCCACCTCTCAAGTATCCTTAATCTTTACATGGATTGTCTGGGGTTAGAACTAAATAGATGCACTTTATTTATCTGTCTCTTGTGCCTGAGGTGGTCAGTGTAATTAGCTGGGTCCTCTATTTTAGACTCTGTAGTCTTGTTTTAGCCCTATTAGTCTGTTCCCTTTTAGACCCAAACCAAAAGGGGATCATATTTAATTAATTGTGAAGTAGTAGAAGGAGCACTGAGTTTGGCATCATAAGACCTGTTTTCCCACCAGGACTTGCTATGTATTGTATACCTGTTCAAATAATCTCACCTCTCAAAGACTCAGTTTCTTCATTTGTGAAATGTGGATAATACTATTTTCCCTACTAAATTCACAATGCTGTGGTTGGACTCTACTACTCCCTAACTCACAGATGAGCAAATAGCTTTTTGAAAATTAAGGCACTAGAATAATGTGGGGTATTGTTTTTGTTATGCCCCCTGTGTGTACTGAGGCAAACCAATCTTCCTCTACAGGTTTTTTCTTCTATTTCAGTATTATTCTCAGCTGAGGTAATATGGTACAGTAGAGGCCAAATGACAGAGTGAAGATGGTGCTGAACTCTCCAATCAAACAAGCATTTATTAGCTGTCCTCCCATGGGCATGCCACTAAGATATGAATAAGTGAATTAGGTTCAGAGGAAACAGCTTTAATGAAAAGTCTGAGAACTTTAGAACTTTTAGTTTGGACTAGGTTGGTGTCTAGGATAGGAAATGCAAAGCTAGGACATTAAAGTTGGTGAAATGTAATGGAAAGAAAGGTGAATTTTGAATAAGAAGAACCTCATATAGAACCCTGATTCTTACACTTGCATGAGCAAAAACAATTTATTTGCTTCTTCTGTGTCTCATTTTGCAAAACAGTAGTGTTGATGATGATGATGATGATGATGACGATGACATACTTCTAGTTACTGCCTAATCCAATCTAGACCCTGAGAAATAAAAATAGAGGCCCTAGGTTGGGAACAGTTCCTGCTTTCTCCTAAATACACTTGAATTTATATGCTCCAGATTTATGAAACTTAAGTAAGATAATGTATGGAAAGTACTTTGCAAAACTTAAAGGATAATACCACTGTAATATTTTATTTTATTCATGTTCCCAGAGTTCACTTCTGCATAACTGATAAAAGTGGGTACACAAGCAACAGGATTTGTAAAAGACACATTTACACAAAAGGAAACAAGATTCAGAAAAAAAAAATGAAGGGCAAAAAAAAAAAAAGAATTAGGTATATTTGTGCTTCAGAAGTGCTAAACACTGAGTCAGAGAACCTAGAGTCAAATGCTTTGTGACTTTGAGCAACTCATTTAATGTTTCTGTACCTTTTTTCATCTATGAAATATTAATAGATGATATTAATGCAATTATTTGGATAGACTGTTGGATATATATATATATATATATATAAAATGTGTGTATTATAGCACGTGTGTATGTTTGTATACACACACAGATATACAGTATATTTGATTCTTATAATAAATGGCTTAAGTAGATGCTATTCTTACATCTATTACCTCAACTATAACATGGGGAAGCTGAAGCTTAGCAAGTAATATTGAGTGATGTTGAACAAGGCAATGACTAAAGAGTTACATCTATGATATGATGACTTATATTATTCAGGGGTTGGGAATCTGCGGCCTTGAGGCCACATGTGACCCTCTAGGTCCTCAACTGTGGCCCTTTGACCGAATTGTTCTATAAGGTTTGAATTCAGTCAAAGGGCTACACTTGAGGACCTGGAAGGCCACATCTGGCCCTCAAGGCAGGTTCCCAAGCCCTGCATTATATTGTAAGGATCAGGAACTCTGTCTCTGAGGGCTGGGTAGAGACAGTAGATTAAATCTTTCCCCAGACTGTCACTGATGGATAAAGTAAAGACAGGCAAAAATGTGTGTGTGTGTGTGTGTGTGTGTGAGAGAGAGAGAGAGAGAGAGACAGACAGACAGACAGACAGACAAAGACACAGAGAGAGACAGAGATACAGAGATAGAGAGACAGAAAGAGACAAAGACAGAGACAAAGACAGAGAAAGGGGAGGGAGGTTTACCATACAATGCTTCATAGTTTACATTAATACTGCTACCTACTCTCTCTCTCTCTCTCTCTCTCTGTGATCTTCATGACATCATATTTTGTTATATATAAAATAAGGCTATAAAGTTAAGACTCCTTTTAGACCTAAATCCTTATAAAAAATAATTCATATTTCTATTGCACTTTAGGCTATACAAAATCCTTTCATCATATAATTGTATGAGATAAATTCTTTAAATATTGTTATCTACATTTAAAAAAAAAAACTAAAAAGGAAATTCTACAGATTTGGAAAATTATGTTAGGTCCCCAAACTACTTGTTAGATAAGGGAAAAAGTTAGTGATTTTGTGCAAATATACATTTAGTTTTAAATAAATGTCATAAATGCCAGAGATGATAACTAAGAAAAAGAAAAAGAGTTTGATATTAATTAGGGCCGTATTTATAACATACTGTAGAGAATTCATTTAGACTGAATCCAATGACTCCTCCAGCCTTTTTGTTCAACTCATAATCAGTTGGGAAGGCTGTAAGAAACACTGTTTGGGGGCAGCTAGGTGGCGCAGCAGATAGAGCACCAGCCCTGGAGTCAGGAGGACCTGAGTTCTAATTTGGCCTCAGACCCATAATATCTCCTAGCTGTGTGACCATGGGCAAGTCACTTAACCCCAATAGCTTCACCAAAAAAAACCAAAAAAACAAAAAACAAAACAAAACACTGTTTGGTTACCCACCCAGCAGAATGTGGGAGGACCCTGTCAGACAGTCATGAACTATGCACAGATTGACACTGTTAGGGGGATCTTTAGTTTGTTTTTTTTTCCTCCCTTAATTGTGGGTCAAAACAAATTGTTTTCTGACTTGTGCCCAAAGAGACTCTCCAAGATAGCCAGAGCCACACACAATGAAAAACATAATGGTGGAATGTCATTTAGAGAGTCAAGTAGAAAAATGATTCTCATATGGCCTGTCAGGAGGATTTTAATAGTGGATAACAAAAAAAAAATCAAAACAAAACAAAAATACTATTTGGATATGTGATGGTAGAATTGATTTTAGTATGAGATCAGAAGGGACAATAGAAGAAACATTGGTTTGGGAGTTAGAGCACCTGGACTCAAATGCCACTTCTGATGTTTATTACCTATGTGACCTTGGTCATGTCATTTAACCTTTCTGGGCCAGAGGTCCCTTCCAGTGATTAACATAGACTCCTTGGGTTCAAAATTCCACTGAATATCATACGCTAACTGTTCAGACTGGAAATTTCCTAAAGAACCTTTTTAATATTGTAATAATATTTTTAAATTGTGTGTGTGTATATATATATATATATATACACATACACATATGTAAATATGTATATATAAACAACTGTAAACATGTTTGTGTATAAATATTCCTACATAATCATATACATCTACATATGTCAACTTGCATATATTATTGATAATATAATATTATTCAGTCATTTGTAATATAATTATAAATAATAAATTATAATATAATAACATATTAATAGAATTAATATAATGTTGATGCAATAATAAATATGTAAATTATATAATAGATAACTGAATAATATTAAAACAATTATATATTTTATATAGTAGATTATATATGTATATATTTCCCATTATCTATATATAATGGGATACTCCTTCCCACATAGTTTCTCTCTTTGATACTCAGTACTGTATTACTTTTATTCTAAAACCATCACTTTGTTCTGTAATCGTCACATAGGATGATACATTTACAAGTGGAAGAAACTTCAGAGATCAACTCATGTAATTCTCTCATTTTCACATGAACAAACTGAGACCCAAAACGGGGACGTGACTGCCCCAAGCTGGCCTAGATGGTAAGTAGTAGAGCCAGGATTCACTTCTTCCTTGCCTTCTGACTCCAAATCCAGGACGTGGTCACTTGCATCCTCCCCCTCCCCATTTAACAAGAAAAAAAATGAAAAAAATAACATTTATTCTGTCATTCTTTATGGAATTTGGCAAAATCATTTTGGCTCCCAGAGGTTTCTTATGTGAAATAAATTCTAAGTGTCAGTAGTAATAGTGACATTTATTTTTGCAGACTTCATGCACTGCTCATCTTGACATTGAATACATACATGGAGAATAAGAGGAATGTGACAGAATTTATTCTCTTTGGACTCACTCAGGACCCTAGTTTGGAGAAAATTGTTTTTGTCGTGTTTTTCATCATCTACGTTATAACTCTAGTGGGTAACCTGCTTATTGTGATCACCGTTATTTCCAGTCAAGCTCTGGGCTCCCCCATGTATTTTTTTCTTGCTTTCTTATCCTTCATAGATGCCTGTTATTCTTCTGTTACAGCCCCTAAAATAATTATCCACTCAGTGTCTGCAAGCAAAACTATCTCCTATGAAGGCTGCATGACCCAGCTCTTTACCGAACACCTGTTTGGGGGTTCAGAAATCATTCTGCTTACAGTTATGGCCTATGACCGCTACGTGGCCATCTGCAAGCCTCTGCACTATATGACCATCATGAGCCACCGTTTGTGCATTCTCCTTGTCATGGTGGCCTGGACAGGAGGCTTTCTTCATGCCCTCATCCAGCTCCTTTTCACCTTACAGTTGCCCTTCTGTGGTCCCAATGTTGTTGATCATTTCATGTGCGACCTGTACCCACTGCTCAAACTGGCCTGTACAGATACCCACGTCCTGGCTCTGCTGGTGGCTGCCAATAGTGGGTTCATCTGCATGCTAAACTTCCTAATGTTGCTTGTTTCCTACACAGTCATCCTGCAGTCTCTGAAGTCCCACGGTGCTGAGGGGCGACGTAAAGCTCTGTCTACCTGCGGCTCTCACATCACTGTGGTTGTTCTATTTTTTGTACCTTGCATTTTCATGTACATGCGTCCTCTGACTTTCTTCCCCATTGACAAAACTGTAGCTGTATTTTATACTCTCATCACCCCCATGCTAAACCCTTTAATCTATACTCTGAGAAACAAGGAAGTCAAAAATGCCATGAGGAAGCTCTGGAACAAAAGGGTGACATCTGTCAATTAATAGATGCCCTGCCAAGAAACAAAATTGTGGATATGAATTGAACAGGACAAAAAGGAGAGATTTTGCTAATAGTCTGTGGAGAAGTGTTCAATAAAATTAATAGTTGATATTACACAAGCATTTATCAAATGCTTATGATGTGTTAGGCACTGTACTAAGCATTGAGGATACAAGGGGTGAGAGAGTGAGCGGTGGGAAGGCAAATCATTCGCTACTCTCAGGGAGTATTCTAATGGAAGGGAGGAGACCAGATATACAAATTTATGCACATACAAGATACATATAGAGTACATGGAGTTAATCTGAAAGGGATGTCATTAATAGGAGGATGTGGTAGTGATAAGGGATACAGCAGCACCAGGAAAGCTTAGATGTCTTGAAGAAAGTGGGTTTTTATTTTTTTTTTCAGGCAATTGAGGTTAAGTGACTTGCCCAGGGTCACACAGCTAGTAAGTGTCAAGTGTTTGGTCTGAGGTCAGATTCAAACTCAGGTCCTCCTGACTTCAGGGCCAGTGTTCTATATACTGCACCACCTAACTGCTCCCGAAAGTGGGTTTTTAAATGAATATTGAAGGAAGTCAGGGAAAGTAATGAGCAGAGGTGAGGAGGCAGAGAATTCCAGTCTTGAGGAAGATAGGAAAGTCATATTCTATGAATCACAAAAAGGTCCAGTATAGCCAAATTAGACAATTCATAGAGGAGAGTAAGATATAAAAATGATTGAAGATTAGTAACATACCAGGATATGAAGACCTTTGGATTCCAAACAGGAAATTTATGTTCTAGATATGATGGGGGGGTGTCGTTGTGGATTTTTGAGGAGAGAATAAAATGATCAGACCTACACTTCTGAAACATCTCCTTAGCATCTGAATGGAATGTGGAAGGGAATTAAGTTAGGGAGACAAATAGAATGAATGACATTGCAACATGATAATACTACTCCTATTCGGCCTATATGCCAAAGACACCAAAAAAAAGAGAAAAAGAATCTATATGTAAAAAAAGATATTTATAGTGTCACTTGCTGAAGTAGCAAAGAATGTGGAAATGGAGGGGGACTTCTAAAGGAGTCTTTACACTTTGAAATCATGAGTGAAAGAGAGAAACCCTGCTTCCAGGGCATGAGCAAACTGGTTTCTGTCAGTGCCTGAATTTGACCTCCATATCTCTACCTGATGTTACCCAGTCTCCTATCCAAGTCATCTCTGTAGTCTTTATATATGAATTAACTTATCTTAAATTTTAAATTTTAAATTTTAATCCATGGTAGAAAAATAGTTCAAAGAATAAATTCCTATTAAAGCAAACAAAAAATAGGGAATAGATGTATAAATGGTATAAGAATGTAATGGAGTACTATTGTACCATAAGAATGACAAAAGGCTTGGTTCACAGAAAGATGGGAAGACTTACATGAACTCATATGGAGTGAAGTGAACAAAACCAAGAGAAATAGAAGAACAAAAACATGGTGAAGATAAGCAACATTGAAAGACTTAAGAATTTTGATAAACACAAAGCTCAACCATGACTCCAGAGGAAAAATGATGATGATGATGATGATGGTGATGGTAATGTTAATAAACATGAGTTTGACAATGATAATAATAATAATAATAATAGCTATCATGTATGTACTGCTTTAAGGTTGGAGATGCTGGAGAGAAAAAACATAGGTTTTAATTTAAAAAACAAATCAATTTAAAAAAATAATTTTATAGAATCTGTCTAAGTAAGTTGTGATGACTGTAAAGCTAAGAAAAAGTATTAGAGATATTGTGTGGTTAGAAAGAACAAGATTTGGCATTAGATTTGATATATGGGATCAGCGAGAGTAAGAGCTGAAGAAAATGCCTGCCTAGATGAGCCTTGGTGACTGGGAGGTTGATAGTGCATGCACAGGGATAGGGATGTTTTGAAGCAGATAGAGTTTGAGGTAAAAGATAATTTCTGTTCAGGATATATTGAATTCGAGATACTTATAAGCATCCATTCAGTTGGATATTTATAACTATAGCTCATTAAAAAGAGATAAGGGCTAGATATATGGATATGGGAATCAGTTACATAGATTATAATAATTAAACCAGTGGGAGTTGAAAAGATTACCAAATGAGATAGCATAGAGTGAAAAGAGAAGATGGCCAAGGAGGTGGAATTGGGGGTTGTTGTTATTGTTGACCTATTTCTAACTTTTCATATCCTCATCTGAGGTTTTCTTGGCAAAGATACTGGAATTGTTTGCCATTTCCTTCTCTAGCTCATTTTACATATGATGAAACTGAGACAACATTAAGTGACTTACCTGGGGTCACACAGCTAGTAAGTGTCTGAGGCTGTATTTCAAAGCATCAATATAAGTCCTTCCTGATTCCAGGCCAGTACTTTATTTGCTGTACCACCTAGCTACCCAGGATTAGGGAATACCCATGATTAAAGGGGCTGATAGAGTTGAAAACCTGAAAAGTAGACTAAGAAGTAGTCAGAAAGGTAGGAGGAGAAGCAGGAGGGAGCAGTGTCATCAGAACCTAGAGAGGAGAGATCAAGAAGGCTAAGACCAGCAATCACGTCAAATGCTTTCGAGAGGTCAAGGAAGATCAAGATGGAGAAAAGGCAATTGAATGTGGCAATTCAATTAAATTACCAAGTTAACCAAATTAAACCAAATATCCAAATTATAGGATTTGGAGAGGACATCTTTAATTGAGTTATGAACTCAAATGCATATTGTAGAGGTTTTAGAATTCAATTACTTTCAATAAACATTGATTAAGCAGCTACAATGTGCCAGGCATTGGCCTAAGTAGTGAGTTACAATTGGTACTACACCTCCTCACTTTGTACCTTTATGTACACCCTGCTTACTCCTAGATTCCACCCCTCCCTCACCACTACTTCCTTGAATAGCTGGTTTTCTTTGATGCCCAGCCTAAACATCTTCTCCTACTTAAAACCTTCTGTTTTTCCCCTAGATGCAAGCAACTTCCCCCCAAAATTCAATTGTATGCACTTTATATATATTTTATGCCTTCTATATATGTATATATTGTCTAACAAAGCTAGAAAGTAAGTACATTGAGGACATAAATGATTTCATTATTGTATTTGTATCTACTGAGACACAGGTGCATAGTTCTTGGCATATATTAGGCCATGATTACTGATATGTAAATGTATGTTAATTGGTTAATTGCTAACTGTAAAAAACAATTACTGTTTTTTTTGCTGTTGTTGTTTAGTAGAGTGACTTTAATGAACTATCCTTTAAAACAGAGTCAGGTAGGCCACCACATCAAAGAGGAAGAGGAAGAAGAAGAAGAAGAAGAAGAAGAAGAGGAGGAGGAGGAGGAGGAGGAAGAAGAAAAAGAAGACTGACACATATCACACACATGTATATACACATTTATATACATATATAGACATATGTATGCATATGTATATGTGTGTATAGATTGATAAGAAATAGATTTATCAATAGAGAGATATAATTTTCTCCTGAATTCAAATATAATCTCCTTGAAGACAAGAGCACAGGCAATGGTTTTGTTTTTTTTTTTCTTTATATCTCCAGTACTTAGAAAATTTCCTGGCATAATAAGCATTTTATAAACATTTTGTTGAATAATTCATTGATCTAGTTGAATTTCATCTCCATTGCCAATATAAATTTACTACAAATATGAACATTCCTGGTTATGGATCTAGTAATGCATGCATAAATGTCAAATTATGCCTATAATCTTAGATTATCATTTCATTCTACCAGACTACTGACTGAAATATTCCTATCTTAGCCTATCCATGAACTTATATAGGGCTTTAGACTAAATTCAGTTGTGCCCTATATCCTTATTTACCCTAACAGGAAATTCTTTATAAACCTATCTATACCTTTCTTTTCTCATTTTCCCACTGTGTCTTAAGTTCTTGATAGTAATAATTACTCAAATTTACTTAGAACCTGTTAAAAATCACAGGTTTGTTTCCTTGAAAACTTTAATTGACCACTATTTTGTTGTAAGTAACCACATGAACTATAGATTAAATTTTAGGTGTACCTTGACATTCTCTGACAGTCACTCATAAAAGATAAACAAGCAAAAAATATTCTGCATAATCAAAAGAAACATTTAAAATTCTAAGTTGATCATTGGCATTGGCATATATGTCTATATTTGTATACACACACATATTTATATATATACACACACCTATATGCATATTTATATATGTATATGCATATAATAGAATGGGAAGTGGTGTTAACAGATATATTTTATTCTGTATTTTATCTATTTCCTCTTAAGTTAAAATTACTCTATCTTACCTCTTATTTTCCTCTTCACCCATGAAGCCCAATTCCTCAACTCTGTGCCTTTACACTGTATGTTCTGTATGGTTGGAATTCTCTACCTCCTTACATTCATGTCTTAGTATCATTGGCTTACTTCAAGATTCAAATCAAATATTACTTTTTTTGTTGGGAACTTTCCTGGTCCCCCAGATTTCTGATGGCTTCTTTTCTAATCTAAAGTTACTTTCTCTCTACTCTGTATCATATATGTATGTATATGTATATATGTGTCTATATATAGTATGTGTCTATATACACATATACTCATACATATATACATATACATGCATGTGTGTGCATGTGTCTGTGTCTGTGTTTATGAACATATATACACACATACACATAGATAGATGATAGATAGATAGATAGATAGATAGAGATAGATAGTTGCCTCACCCATTACAATGGAAGTTTGAGAACAGGCACTGTTTTTTATTTTCTTTTCTTTGTATCTCCAGTATGGAGAAAGCTTCTTGGCACGATAAATATTTAATAAACCTTTAGTTTAACTCCATCATTTTTTGGATGCAGCAAATGATGTCATGGGGATTAAGCAACTTGCTCAGGTCACTGAGGCTGGCTTGGAACACAGGTATTCTGACTGCAGAGCTAACATTCTCTCCCCGTACCACTCTGCTTCTGTGGGTAATCCAGTGTCACCTTCCCTATTGGTATAAATGTGTGTCATATATTTATAGATTAACCATTACTGTCCCTTTAAGATACTTCCCTTTCAGATGGAGCAGTTTCATACTAAAAGTTACAGAGGAAATAGTTTTGCATAAATAAAAAATATTAAATCAATTGGCAGAGGATACATAATATTGTCCCTTTCATAGATGAACAAAACGATTTGTGAAAATGGGAAGAAAAGAACTTTGGTTCATAGCTTGGGAAATTAAGGTTCAGATATAATCTCTGATCCTATATTTCTCTATTTATGAAATGAAAAGCAAGAACCATTTTGCTATTAACCTCATGGTGAAATTGTGAGGAAAGTGTTCTCAAAATTTTTAAATGTGTAGATATGAGTTGATCTTTTTACCATGAATCATAAATCCTCACCCTTTGTTTAACATTTCATGTAAAAATTTCAAAACTCATTCTTAGACAGTGAAATTTATTTCTTACTTGAAGACACACTTTGGCTCCAGAGCTTTCTCATAGCATTTTTTACCTCTGTATTTCTCAGGGTATAGATCAGGGGATGTAACATGGGGGCCACCAGAGTATAAAATACAGTCACAGCTTTATCTATGGGCAGAATGACCATGGGTCTCAGATACACAAATATACAAGGCACAAAAAATAAGACAACAACAGTGATGTGAGAGATACAAGTTGAAAGGGCTTTGTGTCTCCCTTCAAGACTGTGTGTCTTCAAGGAATTAAAGATGACAGCATAGGAAGCTATCAAAAAGAGAAAGTTTAACAGACAGATCAAGCCACTATTTGCTGCAACAAATAGGCCAAGATTATTGGTGTCTATGCAGACAAGTTTCAGTAAAGGATTCAAGTCACACATAAAGTGATCTATGACATTGGGTCCACAGAAAGGCAACCAGACTGTGAACAGAAGCTGTATTATTGCATGGAGAAAGCCCCCAGCCCAGGCTACCCCGACCAGAAGGCCACAGAGCCTCTGGCTCATAATTATGGTATAATGCAGAGGTTTGCAGATGGCTACATATCGGTCATAGGCCATGACTGTTAGCAGGATGATCTCAGCCCCACCAAAGAAATGTTCTGCAAAGAGTTGGGTCATGCAGCCATTGAAGGAGATGGTTTTCTTCTCAGAGAGTGAGTCAACTATCAGTTTAGGGGCCATGGAAGAAGAGCAAAGACCATCTATGATGGACAAGAAAGACAAAAAGAAATACATGGGGGAGTTCAGAGCTTGGCTGGTGGTGACAGTGACCACAATAAGCAAGTTACCCACCAAAGTTACCAAGTAGATGAGTAAGAACACCATGAATATTACTTTCTGCATCTTTGGATTCTGTGTAAGTCCCAATAGGATGAATTCAGTCACATTGTTTTCAATCTCCATTTATACTGTCAAAACAGCATGGAACTGAGGGGAAGGGATGTTGTTTTACCTACAAAGAAGATCACAGAATCATAAAGGGTTGTCCCAAAACTCTGAACAGATGATCATCCACCCTCTTCTTGAATATATTGAAACTGTATCCCATCCATTGATTCATTTATTCAAAATTATTGAGTACTTTTAAAACATCTACTGGTTGCTTATCACTGTGTTGGAACTAGACACTCAAAAAGCTTACATTTTTATTGGTTGCCTATTAGAACATTCCATCACCCTGCTGGAAGGCAGCCCCTGGAATGCTGGACTGCTAGAGGAGGTAGAGTTCTCAAAAGATTATTGGTGAAAGTGTTTCTGGCACTTTGGCATTGTCTGTGAGCAAAAATTATACTAATGATCCTGACAGTCAAAACATGCTTTCTCTTATTCACCTAAGATCTGCCATCAATCTTCCTTTAATATGTTTACAATTGATAGTCTTAATCACTATTTTTATGGGGATCTCTGAACCTCTCATTATTATAATCTAAATTATTTATTTTAAATAGAGATTAAAGGAAGTTAGGAGCAAGGTTGTAGTATTCCAATTTACCATGAACACAGAGATAGAACACAGGGGCACACAGATATTCAGGACAATGTTTTCTGCTTACCCTAGCTCCAGGGCATCTCTTCCACAGGTTAGAAACAATAGAGGTGATTAATCTGTACTTCAAAGTGCCAATTTTTTTTTTACTCTAAGAGGTGATTACCTGAAGAGAATTCATTTTTTGATTAATGTGATAGAGCACACTGCAACATGATATATCGTAAGATAGCACAACTAACAAACATTGTTTAAGTGCGTAGAAACTTTGAATTCTAGGACTTTGAGTCTAGCATGAGAATAAAGCAAAGGCCAATAACTATGATACAGAGTGTCATATAATAACCTCACTAGTGAATAAGTCATTTTGACTATTATGAATATCCAATTTAAATATAAAGGACATATGAAGAGAGATGCTATCTGCATGAAGAGAAAGAACTGATAAATGAAAGCATGTATAGAATAACTTTACTTAAAAATACTTACTGTATTTGTGTATACATATGCATATATATACATATATACACACACACACATACGCACACACACACACGTGTGTATGTGTCTTTGTCTAGTGGTGTCTATCTTTAAAATGGAGCATGGGAAGAAAAAAAGGAAAAAAGAAAGGAAAAGATAAATTTATACGATAATTTTGTTTTATATTTAAAAGGAATAACAAGTTGTACATATTATATTTGCAGTTTCATGCGCAATCATCTTTTTTTATTCTACTATGTTATAGAAATGTTTGTTTTATTCTATAAATTAAAAATACAATAATTGAAAACAAAAGAGTTGCCATAAAATATCATTTGAAGCACTACAGTGAAGAATACAGTCAGTTTTGGTGAGGGTATAAAGAAAAAATGGAAGAAATGTCATTTTTAATGGGCTTTAGAATATTGATAAAAAAAAATCACCAGATAATGAGGAGGTAAGGGGACATTTCCAGAATCTGAATGTCAGCAAAATACAGTCACATGAAAGTATGAACAAAGAAAATAGAGAAATCATAGGATCATAGATTTGCGACTGGGAAGGTAACTTGGAGGCTATTGAGCTCAGCCCTTTTTTAAAGATGTGGAAACTGAAGAATAAAGATGTTAAGTATCTTCTTCAGGAACACAAAGATAGCATCTAAGGCCAAATATGAAACCAGGTCTTTGTGACTCTGGGTTCAAAGACTAATCCATCATTATTCCACTCCTTGATTGAATCAGAACATGGAAAGAGTCAGATAGTATGATATTCCATTGGATGGGTAGGGTGGAAACAGATTATAGATTGCCTTGAATGCGAGGTTAGGTACTCAAACTTAACTTGTTAAACAATCAGGATCCACAGAATGTCTTTGAGCTTTGCTTTCTTGTTGTTTAGTTATTTTTCAGTTAAGTCCAACTTTTTGTGACCTCATTTGTTTTGTTTTGTTTTTGGTAAAGATACTGGAGTGGCTTGCTATTTCCTTCTCTAGTTCATTTTACAGTTGAGGAAACTGAGGCAAACAGGGTTAAGTGACTTGCCCAGGGTCACACAGCTGGAAAATGTCTGAGGCCAGATTTGAACCCAAACTTCCTGATTCGAGACTCCAGTGCTCTATCCAATGCACCACCCAACTGCCCACTAATCCCACCTAATTCCAAAAAATATACAAGAAGTCTTTTTCCATTTCATAGTACAATAATCTATAAAATGACAGTAGGCACTTAATTAATGTTTATTGAACTAGGAAAGGGAAATGAATAGAAGGGAAGGAAAAGGGATAGAAGTAGGGGGAGGGGAGGAAGAGAAGTGAAGTCAATAAGCATTTATATCACAGCTCCCATGTGCCAGGCATTGTGATAAGCATCATCATCATCATTATCATCATCATCATTATCATCATCATCGTCATCATCGTAGCTAGCATTTTTACAGTACATACTTTATGCCTAGCACTGTGCTACACACTCTATGATTATTATTTCATTTGATTCTCACAACAACCCTACAAGGTCGGTGCTGTTAAGTGAGAAATCTGATGCCAGAGGTTAAGTGACTTGCCTAGGGTCACACAACTAGTAAGTATCTGAGTACAGATTTGATTTCATACTTTCTACCTTAAACAAATTAGGTGAATATCAATTAGTTTACCTATCAGATCTATGGATAAGATAGGAATTTATGACAACAAGAGAAAAGGACCATTATGACATAAAATTGATAACTTTGACTATATTAAATTTAAAAGTTTCTTCACAAGCAAAACCAATGCAAACAAGATTAGAAGGAAAGCAGAAAGCTGGGAGTGATGATGGCTTATAGCAAGCATCTCTGAGAAAGGTATCATTTTTTTCAGTTATAAAAACTTGAGTTAAATTTATAAGAATACAAGTCATTCATCAAATGATAAATGGTCAAAAGAGATGAATAAGCAGTTTTCAGATAAAGAAATCAAAGTTATCTATATTCATATGAAAAAATGTTCTAAATCACTATTGATTAGAGAAATGCAAATTAAAATAACTCTGAGATTCCACCTCACATATATCAGATCAGCTCATATGACAGAAAAAAATGATAAATGTTGAAAGGGATATGGGAAAATTGTGATACCAATGCCTTGATGGGGGAGTTGTGAGCTGATTCAACCATTCTGAAGAGCAATTTGGAACTTTCCCCTAAGGGATATGAAACTGTGCATACCCTTTAATCCAGAAATACCAGCAAAGGAATTGAAGAAAAAGAGAGAGAGAGAGAAAGAGAGAGAGAGAGAGAGAGACAGAGAGAGAGACAGAGACAGAGATGGAGAGAGAGACAGAGGCAGACAGAGACAGACAGACAGACAGAAAGAGAGAGATCTATTTGTATAAAAATATTTATAGTGGCACTTTTGCAGCAGCTAATAATTTTAAAAAAATAAAAAATGAGATAATATTCATCAATTGGGAATGGCTGGACAAGTTGTGGTATGTGAATGTAATGGAAAACTGTTGTGCTATAAGAAATGACAAGCAGGATGATTTCAGAAAAACCTGAAAAGACATACATGAACTGATGCAAAGTGAAGTGAGCAGAACCACTCTACAGAGAGGACACTGTAAACAGTAATAGCAATACTGCATGATGATAAACTGTGAAGGAGTGGGGAATCTGTGGCCCCCAGGCCTTCCAGGTCCTTGGATGTGGCCTTTTGACTGAGTCCAAGCTTTACAGAACAGATCCTTTTATTAAGGGGATTTGTTCTGTGAAGTTTGGATTCAGTCAAAGGGCAGCCCTTGAGGACCTAGAGGGCCATAGGTAGCCTTGGGGCCACAGGTTCCCCTCCCTTGAGCTATTCTCAGTAATACAATGATCCAAGACAATGCCATGATGAAAAATATTATCCAACCCCAGAGAAAGAACTGATGGAGTCTGAATACTAAAATGTGCAATTCAGTTTATTTTTTTTGGGAGGGGTCTGTGCTTGTTTTTTACAAAATGACTAATATGACGTGTTTTGTATTGCATGATTGTACATGTATAACCTATTTCAAATTGCTTACTGTCTCAGGGAGGGGTAAGAGAAGGAAGGGAAAGAGAGAATTTGGAATTTAAAATAAAATATGCTTTAGGATCAGTTTCTTTATTTGGCATGTCCATAAGATCATTTTAGCAAAGTGTTATACTGTAGGGGAGTGAACACTGACTCAACACCAGAGGCTCATAATCACAGCAGCTCAGTGAGAAGAGATCTCAGATATCATTTCATTTGATTTCTGTCTGACAGAGAATCCTGTCTACAACTCTTTGAAGAACTCAAGTAAAGACAAATCCACTACTTGCAAAGGAAGTCCATTTTACCAAGCAACAGATCTAATTTTTGAGGTCTTTCATATTCACCTCCACAACCATGTTCCCTTAGATAGAACTTTAATTTTCCCATCTGTATCTTTCATCCACTGTTTTTAGTCCAGTCATATGGAGTCAAACAGAATAAGTCTATTACCATAATGACAGCCATGGAAATGAATGTCATTTTGGGTTGCTTTGAAAGACATTGCTTCAAATAATCATGAAGAAATTGGGCCTTTGTTTTCTGTGATCTAGTCAGAGCATATCTCAAGTACTGACTTTAGTTCTAGACAGCATATTTTAGGAAGGATATTAATAAGTTGAAGAGTTTCCAGAAGAGGACAGTTAGGACACTTAAGGGCTTCTAGGCCATATCATATCAGAATAGCTGAATTAATTGAGGGGGTTTATCATGGAGAGGAGAAGATTATTCTCCCTGGAACTTTAGGTAATGTAGATTTTTAACTGTGGGTGGGAGTCACCCTCCTTAATTTGACTCTTTAATATATTTGCCCTCAGAATCCATTGTGTTATAGTTGATCAAATGTTTTTAATAACAAAAACAGTATATTGGTGTTATGAAATCCCAATCTAGAGGTTCTTCTGTTTCAGAAATACACAGAAATTCAAACACATATAAACATATGCTTTACATATGAGGAAACTGAAGACAAAATATTTCAAATGTCTTGCTATAGCCATGCATGTGGTCAGTGAACAGCAGAGTTGAGATTTGAATTCAGGCCTCCTGTCTCTAAAGCCAATCTTCTTTCCACTTTACCATACTTCATGTTCACTATCTCATGCAACAATTCTACCTTTTAAAATACTAGAGTGTAGACAGCACTCTTTCAGTTTTGCCTGTGGTCCTTTTTTTCCCACTGTAATTCATACCTCTCTTTTCCATACATAACTTCTCTTCTAAGTACTGGGAACTTTTTATCAACACACTGTTACATACACAGAATCCTTCTTAGTCTTCTAGTCATTATCAAATTTTGAGCATTATTTTAAAGGATTCTTTCTATATCTATACATCTATCTTTATCTATATTCTCTCTGTATCTATATTCTCTCTCTCTGTCTCTCTCTGTCTCTGTCTCTGTCTCTGTCTCTCTCTCTGTCTCTCTCTCTCCCCTATACCCTAACCTGGTAGTTGTTATATGATCCCTGGACTCATATTTCAAGGGAATAATACTTGATGATAAGGAGGGACCTTATTCACACAAGTTGCCCACAATGATGGATAATTACATCTACCAGGTGATTCCATCTCCATCCTACAGAGTGGCCCACAAACCAACCCAGTATTTAAAACCTTGCCCTGACTACTTATAACTATAGTGAACTGGAGAGATGAACAGGTGTCTCTGTGAAATCTAGGAAGGCATCACCAACCTGGTTTGAGAACAGCATCGTGAGGTAAAGAGTTTCATGATAGTGACTTCTGTGGATGACAAGGAAATGGTACAACAAATGTAAACATCAACACTGCTGGAAAACTTACCGTGGTTCTATTTGCAGGTGGTATCAATTATCAATATATTTAGGGGAATTCTCCAGGATACTATCTTTATGCCATAAGCACCTTCTGTTGTTAAAGATATAATGCCCGACGTTAGAAAAAAATGTCCACATCCATCAATCAGCCATTGTTTTCTTAGGATCACAGGATAGAGAATTCACTGTTGGAAGGGACCATAGAAATTGTCTAGATTTTTTATAATGAGCAAAATGAGGTCCATAGATAATTATTTTCCCCAATTCACACAAAGTAGAAGTAAAAGAGTCAGGATTTGAACCTTCTCCACTGACTATAAAAACTATCCTATTTCTATAAAATGAAGCTCAGAAAACTAAGTTATTTCCCTCCCAATCTGTACAGCTACTGAATGACATAGAGCACAAAGGAGAGTTCATTAACATGCTCCTCTACTTGGCTTTGTTCTCCTAATAAAAGAGGCAGAGTCTAGACAGAGACTATCTCCAAATGGCTCTTTTTATCCATTCATCTATTCACTTCTTACTTTCCTTACACAGTTATCGAGAAGAAAATTTCTCCCACATCTGCAATGTGACTTAAAGAAGATCTTCTAAAAGTTCAGAGACCCATTTTCATAACTATTTCTGTATCCTCAGAGGAATTAATTATCTCTCATGTTTAGAAGGAGATCTTATTTGGATGATGTGCTTGGTAACATCTGCATTCTTGTCTAATTGGTTACTTGTTTTGTATTTGGAACCCAATCTATGCCCATTAATTTGCAAGTTCCTAAATACTGAATCCAATCTGACAAAGAAACAATCTATAGTCTTTTCCATGGTAACTGAGTTCACAGAGGATTGATAGCAAAAAAAAAATCTATTTTCTTTGTAAATTCATCAAGTTATTGAACATTCAGTCCTGTTCCTGACTTTCTAGATTCTAAAACCATTCCTCTACCACTGAATAATTCTGAAACTTTCATCAGTTTCTGGGGCCTCTATGCCCTGGAACAGCTTACCATCCTTGCAGCCTGCTTATACTAGAATATTCTTCCACAAGGCCTGTCCTTCTCCCATTTTAGAATTCCTCCTTGATCCTCTATTATGTGAATGGACCCAGGCCATCTCGCCTTTGTTCTTTCATTTTCTCCCCACTGGCTTTCTATTCTTTAACACCATGCCACCACAGTGGGACCTTTACCAGTCTTTCCTCCACACCCTTGCTCCCTACAGGACTTTCTAAAGGAAATCCAATATAAATGTTTACTCTGGAGACACATTTGTCCCTTTAAATAATGGGGTGCTAGTTGAATGATAGAGATCCTCCATAGGTCTAGAAATTAGAAATCAATAGTCTAGAGGTAGCCAACGGTTTCCAAAAACTGGGGGGAAGTGCACCTCAACAGTTAACTTTAGAAAACTATATTATTTCTCTCTCTGAGTCTGTGGCCTAGTTGATAAAATAATGGGTTTGGATTACATTATCTCCAAGTTCCCATTCATCCTGGATAGCATATGTTCTATGCTGGTTTTTTTTTCCACTTCTACTTTATAAGAACTATTTTATAATGTCATGTGTAGTTCTATAGGTCTATTAATCTATTTCCATCAGAAAGACACATAACTGTGAAAAAGACTTGAGTCTCATTGAGGTCTCAGTTTGTACCCAAATGTTTCCTGGGAATATTAAAATAACATGGAAATCTGTGACTTGGTTGAAGTGATACTCAGTGTTGAGTAGTATGTGAGTTGGTTAGAAGGGCAAGTGATGAGTTTAAGTAGACAAGTAGAAAGGTAATGTGACAATGTTGTATGAAATGATAAGGGCCAGGACAAGGGATCTGGTAATGGAAATATAAATTAATGTTCTATGGATAGCATGACAATAATGAAATGGGAATCACAAAGTGAAACAATTTTAGGTTTTGTTCCAAATTAAATGTTTTAGGTAGTGTAATATTATCATCATCTCCTAGATCAGTATTAAAATGCTAAAAGATATGAGATGAAAAGATAAAAGATCAGGTTGAAAGGTGTCCAACACATTAGTGGAGGACAGAAGGGCCTGGTAGGATATGGTCTATGGGGTCATGAAGAGCTGGACAGCACTGAATGACTGAACAATAACAAATATGATCACACTGGCAGTAATCAACATGAGGAAAAGATCATTCTATTAATAACAGCATCACAAACAATTCCAATTCCAAAAGAGAAGAGAACTTGTGTCAGCCTTCATAAAGCTAAACAGATCTATTAAGTTCAATGTGCATTACTTGAGAGAAGACATACAGATAGGAGGATCAGGAAATGTTACAAGGAATAGGTGGTATATATTGGGCAGCATGGACCTCAAGGCATGGTATATGTTGGGCAGCAAATTAAAATAGTGTTATCGCCTAAGACTTTTAAACTAGACCCACATTAATTTAAAAAAAATAGCCAATATTTACATATTATTTTAAAGTTTACAAATGATCTTACATATATATTTTCTCATTTCATCTCAAGCCTCAGCCTCAAGGCACCAGAGAAAGTAGAAGACTCGATATTATATTAACTAAGTCAGCATAGATCCTTAGCTTCAATACACAGCAGGCCTTTGGCATAAGGCCTGGTATTCTGTTTCTGTGGACTAGAGACAACCTCAAAGATCAAATAACCATTTTATTCTTCCTCTAGTGACATAGTCTCAGAATTATTAGAATAATATGAGTTTATGGGAAACTGGAGATCAAAGGAGAGAATTAGACTAAATATCCAAATGTGTCACTCTAAGAGAGATGAAAAGCCCATGACAGGTGAAATAATCATCAATCAAAAGGATGTAGATAAAGAAGAGAAGGGGACATAGGACAGATTTCCGGGGAACATCCGAAGTTACAGGGCACATTGTAAATGATGAAGCAGCAAAGAAGACTGAGGTGGAAGACAAAAGAGACAGTGAGCCAGAAGAGAGAAATATCATGAAAACTGAGAAATGAGAGCGTATCCAGGAGGACTGGATTATCAAGAGAGTCAAATGCTGCACAGAGATCTAGCAGGATGAGCAATGGAAAACAACTAGCAGATTTGGCAGCTTGGAGGTCAGTGATGACACTATGAAAGTATCAGGTGAGAAGTCAGATTTTAAAAGATTGAGGATGTAAAGAATGTTGAAGAGGTGGAGATAAGGAGTGTAACTTTTTTTTTTTGTAGTATCAATTACAGGTAACAATGTACTTTCTCTGCCTTAAAAAATAAACAACCCTTTGTGCCTCCTCATTATGTTGAGAACATAATACAACAACTCAGTCTGATGTTTTAAGCCTTCCACTTACTAGCCTGTACCTATCATTGTGTTATTATAACATTATTTCTTAGGAACCTGCTACATGTTTGCCTTCACATAGAGAGCTGGCTTGTTTACTTTTCTTGATGCAAAGCATTCAATCTCAAAATTTTAGCTTGATCACACAAATGATGCTCGCTTCATCCTCACTCCTGATTTTTAATATGCCTAATTTCCATAATTTTCAGTTACCTACATTGTATTTTATTTGGTTCCTCTCTAAATTTGCTAGTAGTCATTCATTCTTAAAAATGTCTTTGCATTATTTCCCATATATTTTGCCCTTGTTTATCAATGTTCATGTTATAGCTTCTCAGCAGAATGCATGTTCTTAAGGAGGTCAGGACTGTTTACTTTTTAGTCTTTGCACCATCTACAAAAATATGCAGTGTATGTGTGTGTATATACACATTATATATGTGTGTGTATATATACAAATTTTACATATATATGTACATATATATGTTGTGGGTACACATGCATACATATATATCTATACACACACACACACATATATATAAATACATATGAGGCATGCATCGATATAAATGTATACATGTGTTTATCTACATCATATATACATACACAGTATGTGCATATATTTATATGTATGTGTACATGTGTATAGTATATATATATATATATATGTACATAGTTGGTGCTTAATAATTGCTTATTGAACTCACATATAATCAGTAGAATATTACTCTACTACCCAGACCTTGGTGGGTGCTCATCATTATTAAATGTTTTGGCTAGTCATTTTGCCTTATTACTAACCATCTCTATCCCTATCCCTATGATTTTCTCAGTGTGAGGAGTAGAAAAAAAATGAAACAAACAAATAGCTCTTTGGGGTCTACTGACATGAAACCTGTATAACCTGCTCAACAGATGGCCCCTCACAAAAGCTATATCGAACTAAAGTCAAGTTTACTAGTCTAGGAGCTAGAAGACTTAAGTTCTTATCTCAGAAAAACCATTTATTGGTGACTTCCGCTTCCAGGAGCCAAGATGGCGAACAAAGAGGTGAGTCTCTCTTACCCTCCCTCATTAACCCCTGAAAGCCCAGAAAATATCACCTCAGGAAAAACGCTGGAACAACTGAACCAGTAGAAAGATGAGGTGCAGCAGTCCAGTAGCCCAGGTAGCTTAAGGGATTAACTGGAAAGGCCCCTCTTGCCCTGGGGAAAGGGGAGCAGTACAGAACAGGAGGCATCCTGGCAAGCTAGTGGGAAGTCTCACCTCAGCATACCAGGAGGAGATCCTGAAGCCCAGGTGGTCGAGCAGGCAAACACCAACACCTGCCTCAGTGAGGGTCGAGGGAACTGGTGGAAACCAGCTCAGAAAACCACCAGGTTTTCTGCAAACGTTTTACAGCAAACAGGTCTCCCAGTGCCTCAGCAAAACTAAGGGAAGCAGCACTCCAATGGGCCCCAGGCAGATAAATACCCTCTGGCATCCATCTGAAAGGAGCTGAAGTAAGCAAAAAGGAAAGAAAGGCCTGGGTGAGCAGGAAATCTCCAGGAGTCACACTACCCAATCCTACCCTTAGAGTCCCAATGTTTCTAATTTCAACCTAACACTAGGTCAGTGGACAGCCTCCAACTGCCAACATTGGAGGCCCCAGTGCACAAAGCCGTCAACCAGGCCCTAGACTCCCAATACAAGAAGCTTGGGTCAGCACCCTCTGCTCCCTAGCAGGAGAGCTCAATCTCTTTAAAGGCCAGGAAATAAGCAAACAATATGGGTAAAAAGAAACATACAATAGATTCTTATTTTGGGAAGAGTGAGGATCAAGGCAGAAATTCTAAAGAGGACAACATTGTCCACAAACCCACATCTGGAACCTCAAAAGGGAATAGGAGCTGGTCTGAAGCCCTAAAAGCCAATAATACCACTAAAGTTTTATGAATAGTTACATATATATATGTAATATATATATATATATATATATAACTACTATATATAGTAGTTTGAGAACATCAATATGGCTAAGGTACATGAGTACATGAGGTAGAGTAAAGGGGCAAGATACTGGTGGCAAAGATATTGCTTGCTACCATTAAACTATGGGGTTGTTGTGTCAGAGAGAGAGGATACTGTGTTTTTTTTTCTTTCTTAACATGCATGGTGTCACTTTGGAAAAACCTCTATTTTGGAATGAATGAACAGTCACATGTAAGCTCAAAGGACCTCAAGTAAAGTGGTGGTGGTGCTAATGCAAGGGACATGCGGATTTTATGAATGTTATACAGGAATAATCAATACAGTTTGTTGTCTGTCTAGATTTTAATAAAAAAGATTCTATGATTTCTCAAAGGTTTTAATCCTGGGAAATTGGGAGCATGATGTCAGAGGAAGGCACTAAGGAGAGAGAATGTTTAGATATCTTAAGTTCAAGGTAATGATGGGATATCCAAATAAAGGTGTCTAACAGTAGTTGGAGATTGGAGCTCAGGGATTCATCCAACCAGATAAACTGAACTTAGATGTTCAATAAAATGAACTTGTGAACCAATACTTCATGAAACCAAGCAGCTTTATGAAAATTCGTGTATTCCAATTTATTCTAAGTAAATTTATTGTAGGACAAATGAATCACATATATGTTCAGATGATAAACAATTCTCTTTATAGGAAAACTAAATTTATTTCATTGGGCTATTTGGATTTCTTCATTGTGCCCCCAGGAACCTCATCATTCTACAAGTCCATAGCAAAATTGGTACTCACACTTCATCAACACCATTTGAGTGGAGGCAGGAGCAAAAAGCTCCTTCAAAGTCTTCCATTTAAGGGAGGCACCCAGGCCATCCATCTCTTCATTTCCTAATGGGCTGCACTTTTTTGGACTTCTCCATCATGCCTCCGAGAATTTCATGGTCCTCAAAGATGGCAACAGCCTTGGTACTTACACTTCATCAGTAACCTCTGTCCTTCGAATTTGAGGGGGTAGCACAGAAGTCCTCCCCAAACATTCATTTAAAGAAGGTGCTTAAGTCAACCATTTACTAATTCTTATTCAGTTTCATTCTATTGGACTTCTCCATCAAGCTCCCATGTCAGGAACTTCTTCCCCACCACATACTTTATAGATTATTTCTTTGTGCTTTGTTATCCCTATAAATTTTAAGTTCCAGCTGTGTTTCTTTTTAATATTTATTTCTCTAGAATGTAGCATAGTACCTGGCACAAAGTAGGTAATTAATACTTTTTTTTAACTGACTTACTATGCCTTTTATTCTTTGATAGATTGAAATATTAAACATAATGTCAACGAAATTGAGGGAATAGCATTTAACATTGTAGTCTGTAGAGGTACTAGTAAATATCAGCATACAGTAGGAAATCAACCTTTTTGTGCTGTTTAAGATTAATTGTTGCAGGCAAGAGGCTCGTGGGGGACAAAATACTATTGCAATGGTCTAAGAACGGGAATATTTACTGACAGTGTGACATTTTTAGGAACAGTTAAGTCTAGTGTCTGGACCATAATTAGAATACGTGTATATGTGTATATATGTATGTGTGTACATGTACACGCACATATATGTTATATACACATATGCAAATATATACACACAATATACATGCATATTATAAAATAAATGCACATACATATATGGAAACCCAGATGAGTATGTTTGATTTCTTCAAAGTAGAAAGACTAGGGGCAGCTAAGTGATGCAGTGGCTAGAGCACTGGCCCTAGATTCAGGACAACCTGAGTTCAAATCTGACCTCAGACACATAACACTTACTAACTGTGTGACCCTGGGCAAGTCACTTAATTCCATTGCCTAGCCAAAAAAAAAAAATGTAGAAAGACTAGGTAGCAGCCTGATCAGAGAAGAGAATGATATCAAAAATACGGTAGAATTTTTTTTCCTATTGTGGTGTCTACTTGTAACAGTTTTGGGATATGGTCTTAAGAAATAACTGCTTGGTGTACTAAAGAGGCTTCCTCTGCAGCATCACCGCATTTTTCCCACTATAACCACAGACAAGAGAAATACGATTCATCTATATAATAAGAGAAATTGAATGGAACTTAGAAATAAACCAATCCAATTTTCATCATGACCAATGTTACTGGGGTAATAAATATTTCAATGCCAATTGGTCGTTCCATGAACAAAATTTATCCCTCAATTCAGTCTTTAAGTAAATTATATTTTTATATTACTGAGAAATTCATGTAAATTCATAGACCTAACAAGAGATAAAAACTACACAATGTTGTCAGGCAATAGCAAATAAGAGGGAGGAGGAGAGAGAGAGAGACAAAGACGGAGACAGAGAGACAAAGACAGAGAGATAGAAACAGCCGGAAATTGGCAGAGAGACAGCGATTCAGAGAGACAGAGAGATAGACAGAGACTGAGAGAAGAGAATGTAGTACTTAATATTTATCAAGCACTGCCCTAAGTTCTGGAAACACAGATACAAAAGAAAAGATAGTCTTTACCCTCAAGAAAATTATGTTCTAACAAAGGAAACTACATGCAGTGCAGGAAGGAATATTTAGCTCTGCAAAGGAACAGAGATGGTGAGATGGTGAAATGATGAGTGGAACCCTACGGAAGCTAATTGATACATCGGGCCACGTGGAAACTTATTTGATCATGGCTCCAGAATTGGAGGTGGGTGGGGAGGTGGTGGCTGGTAGCAGGGTGGTAGGGATGATATGACATGACCAAGAAATTGGATCCACTTATAAAGATGTGAGTACATTGTAGTTTAAAAACAAAAACAAAAACAAACAAAAACAACAAAGCAACTGAGCACTCAGTAACTGAGGGTTGTATAAGTAATCATTAAATAAATAATTATGGCAACATATGTGATTTGCTCCATATAGCATTTACACAAAGAATTGATTTCATTTTGATAAATGTTATTTATTCAGTTCTAAAACTTCGTCAGAAATCCTGATTTTTATATTGTCTCTTCACAGTATATTATTTGGTACCCCAGGTAAATCTTTGTCTCCATAACTTCCTCATGGCACTTTTCACCTCTGCATTTCTCAGAGTGTAGATCAATGGGTTTAACATGGGGGTTACCATAGTGTAAAATACAGCCATGGCTTTATCGATGGGGAAGGTGACCATGGATCGAAGATAGACAAATATACAAGGCACAAAGAATAAGATAACCACTGTGATGTGGGATACACAGGTAGAGAGGGCTTTTTGCCTCCCTTCTGAACCATATGTTTTCAGGGAGTAAAAAATGATAATATAGGAGGAAAGTAGCATGATGAATATTAACACACACATCACGCCACTGTTGGCAGCTATAAAGAGAGCAAAGGGGTGAGTATCAATACAGGCAAGTTTCAACAAAGGAAAGAAATCACAAATAAAATGGTCTATGACATTGGGACCACAGAAGGGCAACCAGAATAAGGACACAATCTGTATTGTGGCATGAAGAAAACCCCCTAGCCACGCCATTCCCACCAACATTTCACACAAATGCTGGCTCATGATGGTCATATAGTGCAGAGGTTTACAGATGGCCACATAGCGGTCATAGGCCATCACTGTGAGCAAGATGATCTCAGCACCACCAAAGAAATGTTCTGCAAAGAGCTGAATCATGCACCCATTGAAGGAGATGGATTTTCTCTCAGAGAGTGAGTCAACTATCATTTTGGGAGCCATGGTGGATGAACAGCAGCCATCTATGAAGGACAAATAGGAAAGGAAATAATACATGGGGGAGCTCAGAGATTGGCTATTGGTGATGGTGATAACAATGAGCAAGTTGCCCACCAGCGTTGCCAAGTAGATGAGCAAAAACATCACAAATATGATTTTCTGCATCTCTGGATTCCGTGTGAGGCCCAGGAGAATGAATTCAGTCACATTATTAATACCCTCCATCTATACACAGGGATGAAAAACACATAGGTTCAAGTTGATTTACATGAAACGAAAATAGTAATGACCATTAGTGATTTAAAATTTAATGAACTATGTCTTCTCATATCTTCTCAGGTGAACACTATTTTAAATATTGGGGTGAAAGGAGATAAGTAGGTTAAGTAAAAGACTCACCCCCATTTTTCATAGTAGGTTTCTGAACACAAGTGGACCAAGACTAGTCCATACTCTTGCCTCCACAATCCCTGTCTTCAGTCTTGCTCCTAGACTGTTGATTCATTTTTTTTCTTGATTCCTGGGCAGAAATTATATCCTTAAGTTTCTTTTAAAAACAATGTATTATGATACATTACATGACTAACATACATTACTGATATTGATAGACTTAACCCTTCACAGCAATAAAAAAATCTGAGACATTTCCAATGGTCTTGTGATAGAAAATGCTATCCACAAAGAAGAAAGAACTATGGAGTTTGAGTGCAGATCGAAGCATACTATTAGCTATTTTTTTTCTTCTGTTGTTGTTTCCTCTTTCTGGTGGTTCCTTCTATTGGTTCTAATTCTTACTTATGACATCACTAATGTGAAAATATGTTTAATAAGAATATATATATATAGCCTATATCAGATTGCATGTCATCTTGGGGAGGGAGGTGTGGGGGGAGGAGGAGAAAATTTTAAAACTCAA
Organism: Vombatus ursinus; assembly: GCF_900497805.2. Taxonomy (NCBI): domain Eukaryota; kingdom Metazoa; phylum Chordata; class Mammalia; order Diprotodontia; family Vombatidae; genus Vombatus; species Vombatus ursinus. The sequence continues at coordinate 258,293 of NW_020954584.1, forward strand.
TAGCTTATGGAAGTGATGGTTGATAAATCAAAATAAATTAATTAAAAAAAATATATTATGGGGCAGATAGATGGCTCAGTGGAAAGAGGACCAGCCCTGGATTCAGGAAGACCTGAGTTCAAATCTGACCTCAGATATTTGACACATTACTTGTGTGACCCTGGGCAAGTCATTTTACCCCATTACCTTGCCAAAGATTAAATAAATAAATAATAAAATAAAATAAAATAAAAAAAACAATGTATTGAAACAACCCACAAAAACATCTAGCAGGAACAGGAGCATGAGAAATGTATTTTCCTATTCTTTTTAATGCCAGGTATATGTTAAATTTTCAAAGTATATACCTTGACACCTACATAAGTTATTCAAGCTGTACTATAAGTAGATACATACACACACACACACACACACACGTACACATGTACACATGCACATACAGATACACACAAGGAATAAAATCCTCCCAAAAGCTCCATGATTACTTCCTATAATCAGAGAATCTGAAATGTGCAAAAGTAATTCAGAGCCTGTTTACTATCTAAGATTTCCAATGAGGCAACTATTTCTCAAAGAAATCAGTTTGATATTAGAATAATATTATTTATTCAAGATATTTTCATAACATCACACCCCAATATACTTCTTTAAATTATTTTCTTCTTCGTTCTGGGGTAAAGCACGAAGTGTGGGACCATTTGTTCTTCGTATCAAATCTAAAATCTCTTCAATATTACATCTAATACTGGAAGACACTTATCATGTCTCCCTTAAATATTATTTTCTTTAGTGTAAACAATGCTCAGTTACTTGCCCCAACTTTCATTGGGTCTAAGAGTTTTGCCTTCTGGCCTTTGTTGAGTTATTTCCCAGTTTTCGACAACCCTTTAAAAATATTCTCCCATAATGAAAGACAATTCTCCAGAAATGTTATGGCCTGGTCATGGTTTGGCATGCATAACACCTTCTAATTCTAGATGCTTCTCTTAATTCAGGATAATTTTTCACTTAATTTTTTCAATGATGTATCATGAAGCTAGTGCATATTAAAGTTGAAGTTCATTGAAACAGAGAACCATAGTCACATTATCTAACCAAGTCTACCCCCATCTTGTACTTGTACTGCTTGTTGTCTAACCAAAGTCTAAGACTCCATCTTTTTTTTTTTTACTATAGTTTGACCAGAAACATGAGATTATTATATCTCTGATTGAAGACGTCCATTGATGAAGGACTCACTACCTAGGAAGATTAATTTTAATTTAGTTCTAATTATTAGGTCAATTTTTCTAACTGAGTCAATATATGGATTATATATGCAATATATTAACCATCACCTACTGGTCTTAGTTGTGCCCTCAATGACCAAGCAGAGAAAATATGAAAAGCAGCTCAATGAACTAGAAAAAATCACTGCATTTGGCAGGGAACTTAACTTCCAATTGTAGTCCTCTTGTTTATTATCTACATGCCCACCAATAATTACTTATCCTTTTGGGTCTTAACATCATCCTTTCAAAGTAAGAGAGTTAAACTAGATAACCTTCCAGCTCTTTTGTATTTTGCAGTCTTCTGACTTTAAATCTTATCTTCCTTCCACAAGACAGTCTCTTGGCCTCTAAAACCTGTTGCTGGGAGCAAAAGGAGGTAGTGGTATGTATTTACCACTTGCCATGTCTGGGTTGTGTTTAGCTGGCATATGCCAGCATCTTTAGGCAGTTCAGCTATTTTGACCCCCAAGGGAGGCAATTTGTGAATTAATTTGACCAATTGAACTGTTCAGGCCCCATGAAAACACATTGATTACCTGGGAAATTGGTGGAATCTCTAGAAGGAAAGAAAGCTTCAGTTCCTGTAAATTAAGAGGAACTATGAGAGTCAGGAAGGCAATGGGCACAAAAATGGTAAAACATACAAACACAATTAGTCAAGACAACAGTTTACAGGAGAAATATCTAGCAGTTTTAATTTATTGCAATCTCAATGTATGTCAAAAAATGATTTTTTTAGGGCCCACTATCATACTTGTACTTCTTGATCCCTCTGGCTTCTAGGTCCTCTACCTTAACCCCCCCAAAAATTAAATGCATTTACAGGGATTTACATGAAGCAAATGTGGTTTGAATCCTGAATTTGGAGTCAGTGAGACCTGAATTCAAATCCTGGACAAGATACTTACTAGTTCATTGCATTAAACAAATCACTTAATTTCTCTCCTCTTCAGTTTCCGTATCTGTAAATTTGGGATCATAAGAACAACTACTTCACAGGGTAGTTGTGAGTGTAAAAAAAAATAAGATATATAAAGTCACTTTACAAACCTTAAAACACTATATAAATAATATTAATTTTTGTACTTTAGCTATACTTAATATTTGTGCATGTATATGCATATAGAAATGCATATATACTTATATAGATACATATATTCAATTATATGTATCTATATACACAAATATATATGTATATTTGAATATATGTAGATGTACATACTTATGCATTATGTACATTGTATGTAATGGTTTTCTCTACATATGTTCCAAAATTGTATATGTATGTATTTATGTATATGTATATATGTGTGTGTGTGTGTCCTGTAGATGTGCATATATGAGTATATAGTGTATAGATTATATATATACATACATATCTTGTATATATAGTATATATACACAAGTACATATGAATGTGTGTGCGTGAAAAATCACTTATCTGATGACGTCCAATTTGCCACAAGCAGTAAGTGGCAGGCCTGGCATTTGAAACCTGGCCTCTCTAACTTCAAATCTAGCAATATCTCCACTGTATTATCTTTGGCATTTTGTATTTTAAGAAAAAGGTTGAGAGATTTTAAGTGACTTGCCTACGACTGACACACTGTTAAGTGTGTTCAATTCAACTCAAGCCTACTCACCACCAACAGCAGTAACCATAGTTTCTTACAATACAGAGAAATTACCAATCCTTCTTAACAGTATCTGAATGAAGGAGATGGGTATTGTTGTTTTTTTTAATCATCTTCTGATTGCTGTATTTTCTAGTGAGGTCATGAATATTTGACATTATTCCCTTTCTTTCTTTCTTTCTTTCTTTCTTTCTTTCTTTCTTTCTTTTCTCTCTTTCTATTAAGTGATTTGCCCAGGGTCACATAGCTACTGTCTGAGTCCAGATCTGTGCTCAGGCCTATCTTGACTCCAGGGACTGTTGCTCTATTCACCGCACAACCTAGCTGCCTCTTGTTCACCATTAATTGATGGGATTTAGAGAGGATTAAATGCTGAACTTGAAATTGGGAAACAGAGGTTCTCAGAAACCAAATAAATGTATGACCCTTGAAAAACACCAAAGACCTAGTTTCTTTACCCATTGAATGGGGATGACAATATTAATCCTACTCACCTCACAAGATTATTATGAAGAATGTGCTTTACAAATTTCTAAAAAATATGAAGTTATTACTATAAAGCCCAAGGTGATTAGAGGGCAGACCACTTGTAGATTAGAAGCCCTCCCATCTTTATGCAATCTCACTGATTGCAATAAATCTCAGCTGACCAGCTCTTTCAAAATGTATTTCTTTGAAGATGGAATGGTCTTTGCTTTTTCAAATCAAGATGTAGCAGCTACAGACACAAATGCTGTCCTATTACTTTAATGCAATAAACAAATGAATAAACAAAATAAATTGAATGCTTTTTTTTTTTTAAATTAATTTTGCAAAGAGAATTAAGAGTACATCCCAAAAGCTGAAAAGGTTATATTCATGTCTCTAGGAGAATATAAAAGATTTAGAGGTGGATGTAAAAGTGAAAATTATGAAGCACAAGATTATTCTATAGATAAGGAAACAAGCCTAGAGTGGATCAAACCTTCCCAAGGTAACAATGCTAGTTAATACTGGAGACAAGATTCGAACCCAGGTCTTTAGGATTCCTCTTTCCAAGTCTAGACACCCCTAGATTGTAGGGGGAATCCACTATTTGGAGATAGGGTTCTCTGTGGACTTGATGAAAAAAATCACTGTCAAGATCTAAATTTAAAAAGCACAAATAAGTGATCCAACATAGTAAAAATGATGAGAAAAAAAAAAGATCATGATTTTAAGAGGAGAGGATTTTAAGAGGATTAAAGAAATAAGTGCTAATGTACCATGAAAAATTACCTAGATCATACAATTCCACCTGAAGCAAATTCTTTTCCAAAGTCAATTTCTCAGAATTCCAAAGTCGAGACTTGATATGATTCTTTAGTTGGGGGGACACAGTCTCTTTCCTTTTCCATTGGCCTATAATCAGAAACAGAATTGAGTAATTGATAGGTGCTGTCATAAATGTGAACCTTTCCCTCTGAGATTAGCTCCTAAATTATACTCCTGAAACCTCTCAGATTTCTCTTCTTAACTCGTATCCCTCTGAAAGTAAAGGCAGCTGTAATGTTGACTTCATTTACATTTGGAAGGATATACTGACCCCTTAGTTCCTCTAAGGATTTGTAATTAGTTTTAGCAGAAGGAGCTGCCAAGATAGCAGCAAAGTGATTTAACTTCTAAAAACATGTTGCAGAGAGGTGGAATGGATGAGCAGATTTACTCATCTACTGAAAGATTGTCTATAGAGTGGACTGGGAGCCATTCTGATTAGGGTTAGTTGCAGAATTCTGTCTATGATTAGGTGGCAATCAGAATGGACAATTTAATGATGAGTAATGTTTTACAAAATGGAAAATATTGTCTGTGCTTGTGCAAAACAAAGTAAGCAGAACCAAGGGAACAATATGCAAAATGATTACAAAAATGTCACAAAACTTTACTTAATTTCAGTTTAATTTAGATTAATTGCAATGACCATTTTGACCCCCCAAAAACTATAAAAAATTCAACATATACGTTTATAAATAACTCCAGTGTAAAAAACACATTAATAAAATTTCTGTAGCAGGATCTTGTAGTTACTGTTTTTATTTTTTTAAAGATAAGTATGAAATACAGAAGCAAAATCAGATAACAGGGTGGATACAAATGTGTGACATTGTAATGATAATGCTAGGAACATCAAAGTATACTATAAATTAAGACTGTATATAAAAGCTAAGGACAAAGAAAAAAATGCATATTTTAGCGTATTAGGGAAATGTAGTCCAAATTAATCAATCAAACAACAATGATCTATTAATTGCCTACTAAGTGTCAGGTACTTTGCTATGTACTTGTGATACAAAAACAAAAATGAACCAGTCCTCAGCCTAGAGAAATTTATAGTCTATTGGAAGAAACAACATGTATACAAATTGGTTGTTGTTGAGTTACTTTGTTGTTGAAGGAGTAATGAGCATTTTCCTTGCTCTCTTCGTTAAAGTTTGGAGTGACCTGGTTTGCAAAAGGGAGAAAAAGCCACTGAAAACCTGACTCAGATAGCTTATGCTTTTTTCTGGTTGAGACTGAACTGTTATTGTTAACCCATATCTGACTCTTTGTGCTGCCATTTGGGGGTTTATTGACAAAGATACTGCAATCATTTACAATAGCTTCTCCAACTCATTTTATAGATGAGGAAACTGAGGCAAATAGGGTTAAGTGACTTGTCCAGTGTCACACAGCTAGTAAGTGTCTGAGGCTGGATTTAATCTTATGAAGATGAGTATTCTTGATTCCAAGTTCAGTGCTGTATCCAACGTACCACCTAAAAAGCAGCTGCACCCAACATGGGTCTCAAATCCACAGCCCTGAGATCAAGAGTCTTATGCTCTACCACTAAGACAGCTGACCAATTTGTATATAAATAAGCACGCAAAATATGTATTTTAAAAGTATATTTTTTGAGGAGGAGTAGACAATACTAATAGGGAAAATCAGGGAAATATTATTAAATAATTTATTTACTTTTAGTTTTCAACATTCATTTCCATATGATTTTGAATTTTAAATTTTCTTCTCCTTCCTTTCCTCCCCCCTTCCCAAGACAACATGCAATCTGATGTAGGCTCTACTTACACATTCATATTAAGCATATTTTCACATCAGTCATGATGTATAAAAGAATTAGAATTAATGGGAGGAACCACAAGAAGGAAGAAATAAAACAAAACAACAAAAGAAAAGCAGAGCAAATAGTATGTTTCCATCTGTGTTCAGACTCCATGGTTCTTTTTCTGGATGCAGATAGAATTTTCCAACATGAGTCTTTGGGAGTTTTCTTAGAGCCTTGCATTGCTAAGAAGAGCTAAGTCTATCAAAGTCAGTCATTACACAATGTGACTGTTACTGTGCACAGTTTTTTCCTGGTTCTGTTCATTTCACTCAGTATCAGTTCATGTAAGTCTTTCTAGGTTTTTCTGAAGTCTGACTGCTCATCATTTGTTGTAGAACAATAGTATTCAATTACATTCATAGACCACAACTTGTTCAGCTATTACCAATTGATAGGCATTCCCTCACTTTCCAATTCTTTGCAACCACAAAAAGTTGTTATAAATAATTTTGTACATTTTTGTTTATCTTTGCAAAAAGTCCTTTTCCTGTTTTTATGATCTCTTTGGGATACAGACCTAGAAGAGGTATTGCTGGGTCAAAGGCCATGCATGATTTTATATCCCTTTGGGCATAGTTCCAAATTGTTCTCCAGAATGGCTAGATCAGTTCACAACTCCACCAACAATGCATGTGTTCCAATTTTCCCATATCTTCTCCAACATCTATCATTTTCCTTTTTTGTTATGTTAGCCAATCTGATAGGTGTGATGTGGTACCTCAGAATTGTTTTGATCGTCATTTCTCTAATCAACAGTGATCTAGAGCATTTTTCAAATGACTATAGATAGCTTTAATTTCTTCCTCTGAAAAATACCCACTCATATCCTTTGCCCATTTATCAATCAGGGAGTGACTTGTATTCTTATAAATTTGACTCAGTTCTCTATATATTTTAGAAATGAGGCCTTTATCAGAGACACTGACTGTAAAAATTATTCCCCAGCTTTCTGCTTCTCTTCTAATATTGGTTGTATTGGCTTTGTTTGTGCAAAACCTTTTTAATTTAATGTAATCAAAGTCATCCATTTTGCATTTCATTACGTTCTCTATTTCTGGATTGGTCATAAATTTTTTTCTTTCTCCATAGATCCGACAGGTAAACTATTCCTTGCTCTCATAGTTTGCTTATCGTATCAATCTTAATATCTAAATTATGTACCCATTTTGACTTTATCTTGGTATACAGTGCAAGATGTTGGTCTGTACCTAGTTTTTGCCATATTATTTTCCAATTTTCCCAGCAGTTTTTTTTTTTTTTTGTTAAATAGTGAGTTCTTATCCCAGAAGCTGGAGTCGTTGAATTGATCAAATAGGAGAATGCTATAGTCATTGACTATTGTGTTTTGCATACTTAACCTATTCCACTGATAGACTACTCTGTTTTTTGGCCAGTACCAAAGAGTTTTGATGATTGCTGCTTTATAATACAATTTAACATCTGGTACAGCAAGGCCACCTTCCCTTCCATTTCTTTACATTAATTCTCTTGATATTTTGGACCTTTTTTTTCCTCCAGATAAATTTTGTTATTGTTTTTTTTTTATAGCTCTATAAAATATTTTTGGTAATTTGATTGTTATAGTACTGAATAAATAAATAGCTTAAGTAGAATTGTCATTTTTATTATATTAGTTTGGCCTACCCATGAGCAACTGTTATTTTTCCAATTATTTAGATCTGACTTTATTTGTGTGAAAAGCATTTTGTAATTGTGTTCATATAGTTCCTGAGTTTGTTTTGGCAGGTAGATTCCCAAATATTTTATAATGTTTACAGTAACTTTAAATGGAATTTCTATTTCTATCTCTTGCTGTTGAGTTTTATTAGTAATATATAGAAATGCCAATTATTTATGTGGGTTTATTTTATATCCTGCAACTTTGCTAAATTTGTTTATTATTTCAAGTAATTTTTACTTGATTCTCTAAGATTCTCTAAATATGCCATCATATCATCTGCAAAGAGTGATAACATTGTTTCTTCTTTGCTTATTATAATTCCTTCAATTTCTTTTTCTTCTCTTATTGCCACAGCTAAGATTTCTAGCACAATATTGAATAACAATGGTGATAATAGACATCCTTGTTTCACCCCTGATCTTATTTGAAATGCTTCTAGCTTACTCACATTACATATAATACTTGCTGATGGTTTTAGATAGATGCTACCTATCATTTTAAGGAAGACTCCATTTATTCCTATGCTCACTAGTGTTTTTAATAGGAATGGGTGTTGCATTTTGTCAAATACTTTTTCTGTATCTATTAAGATAATCATATGATTTCTGTGAGTTTTATTGTTGATATGGTCAATTACAGGGAAAAAATTTTAAAAAGGTTTTCATACTGTTATTTGAGCAAGGTTTTAAACAAATAGGACCCTAAATGACAAAATTACTGTGGAAATACATGTTTTTTTTTCCTTTTTTGTTAATTTTATTCATTTTGATTTATCAATAATCACTTCCATATGCTTTTGAGTTTAAAATTTTTCTCCCCCTTCCTCCCTACCATCCTCCCCAAGATGATGCACAATCTGATATAGATTATACATTTACATTCATATTAAACATATTTTCACATTAGTGATGTTGTAAGTAAAAAATAAAACCAATAGGAGGAACCATCAGAAACAGGAAACAAAACTCAACAGAAGAGAAAAAAAAATACCAATTCAACTGTGGAAATACATTTTAAGCAAATGGTACAACATGTACAAAGACATAGGGATGGGGTATAGTATTTCCTACATGAGGAACAGGAAGCAGGTAGAATGTTAAATATGATGTTGGGAGTTCTCTGAGGCAAATTTTACCAATAAATAATGAGGCCATTTTTTTGAGCATGCTATCATTTATTAATAGGCAGGTTATAAAAGAAACTGGTCAATGGCATGCATCCATTTGTGCCAAAAACACAGAGCAAGGGCCAAGGGTATCTTTTACACCTAGGTGTGTCTTCCTTCTGATTGACTTGACAGTACATCATTGGGACCTCCCCTGGAAATCTTGATTGGTGGATATTTTAATGAGAAGGAAGGCCAAGAGTTCTTAGCTCCTCTCCATCTTTGGGATGGGGGGAATGCAGTGGGCCAGCCCCAAGATGTGCTGTATTCTGCCCCTCTCTGACTTAAAGGAATGCAAGTTGCTAGGTGGGAGACTATGTGGCACTGCAGATAGGGTGTCTGGCCTAGGATCAGTGTGCTTAGCTCTGCATTGTGATTAGGAGTTAGGATAAGGATCCCCAGAAACTGTAGGAGCTGAATTTATAAGATATTTATCAAGTGGAAAGCATAATAAATAAGTGAGAGAGATTTATAAAATTTAAACCATTTGGGTAATTGGTTTCCTCTGGGTTTTTGCTTTCCATTCCTAGGTATACATGTTGTATCTTTGGTTCTGAAAAAAACAACAATGACAACAACAACAACAACAAAAACAAAAACAACTGGGGGGTTCTGGAAAAAAAAAATAGACTCTTATGATCTTGCCTAATTCACTACATATGACCCCAAAGAGGAGAAGGAAAATAAGTCACATAATCTGGGAGGTAATAGGGATCCTAGACACCATCCTTTGGGATGGGGGGGATCTTCTTCCAATCTTACACCTGAGTTAAAAATTCACTTTTCTGTTCTGGAAAGAAAGTAAATCTCTCCATTTTTTTTCAATCTTTAAGGAAGCAATATATTATAGACATCCATTGAAGTTTATGTAATGGAGTGCCAATTCTGCATAATCTTAACATGAAGTGTGGTCAAAGAAGGGGAAAAAAAGAGGTTATATCATCACAAAGCCAAAGGAAGTCATCAAACTGGTTTGTAGGGGCAAAAATCAAGTCCAAAGAATGTCTGTAGATGAGTTTAAAAAATAGGAAAAAAATCTGAATCAAATGGCCTACTCTCTTACATGAATGTGACTTGTGATTTTGTATAGATCTCTGATGTCAATTATATGGAGAACTCATGATGATTAAAAAAAAAAAAAAAAAGAAGTCCACCAATGAAGATTGGTACCCTGATCTGAAACCTATAGTTTGAGAGAATTGTATGGGTATATTGAGATATTAAGTGGTTTGCCCATGATCGCATCACATTTATATGTCAGAGGCAGGACTTTAATTTGGGTCTTCCTGAAAACAAAGCCAGATCCTGCTCTATTCAGTATGAGATTTTGACTGTTGTATGAACATATGAAGCAGCCAGGTAGTCAGTATTTGATGGATAAACATTTAAAACATGAAAAATAATTATATATTTGCTTTCCCTAAATATATTATTTAAAAGAAAAATCAGTATCCTTTTCATGAATACTATATGATTATTCCTAAAATCTCAGCATTGGTGAAACTAGCTGGCATGGCGGGTAGAGTATTGTCCCAGGATGACCTGAATTTTCAAATCTGCCTTAGACACTTATTCGTTGTGTGATCATGGGCAAGTCATTTCACCCCAGTTGAGAGAGAGAGAGAGAGAGAGAGAGAGAGAGAGAGAGAGAGAATCTTAACATTCACTTTATTTCATGTTCAGCCCTTCACAAAAAATTAATTTTTACATGAGATCATTCTTTGACTCCATAAATTCCTCATGGCAATCTTTACCTCTGTATTCCTCAAAGTATAGATTAAAGGGTTTAACATGGGGGTTATCATTGAATAAAAAACAGCCATAGCCTTATCAATAGGGAAGATGGTCATTGGCCGGAGATACACAAATATGCAAGGAATAAAGAATAAGAGTACAACAATAATATGGGAGACACAGGTTGAGAGAGCTTTCAGCCTCCCCTCCAGACTGTGAGATTTTAGGGAGGTCAGGATGACTACATAGGAAGCCATCAAGAGGAGAAAGTTTAAAAGGCAAATGAAGCCGCTGTTTGCTGCAACAAATAGTCCCAGGGCATGGGTATCCATGCAGACAAGATTGAGCAAAGGGAATAAATCACACATGAAATGATCTATGATATTGGGACCACAGAAAGGGAGCCAGACTGTGATGAGAAGCTGTATTATTGCATGGATAAAACCCCCAGCCCATGCTACCCCCACCAGGAGGCCACAGAGCCTCTGGCTCATAATTGTGGTATAGTGTAGAGGTTTGCAAATTGCCACATAGCGGTCATAGGCCATCACTGTGAGCAGGATGATCTCAGCACCACCAAAAAAGTGTTCTGTAAAGAGCTGGGTCATACACCCATTAAAGGAGATAGTTTTCTTCTCAAAGAGTGAGTCAATTATCATTTTAGGGGCCAAGGAAGATGAACAGCAGCCATCTATGAAGGACAAGTAGGATAGAAAGTAGTACATGGGGGAAGCCAGAGTCTGGCTGGTGATGATAGCAATGATAATGAGCAGGTTGCCTGCCAGTGTTGCCAAATAGATGAGCAAAAATACCACAAATATGACTTTCTGCATCTCTGGATTTTGTGTGAGTCCCAGGAGAATGAATTCAGTCACATTGTTCACATGCTTCATCTGTATAAATATGTGAGAATAAACTGGTTAGAGTTAATTCACTTGAAAAGAGATAATTATAATTTATCACACTTGGAATTTCTTATGTAACCCTATCTTGTTATAACTCCTCAGGTGAAACACATTTTGCACATATTAAAAAACATAGGAAGGTGAAAACTCCCCTATTCTTCCAATGGGTGAGTCACTAGACACTGGGATAAAGAGGCCAAGTCTAAGAGAACTTATCATCCTTTTTACCAGTTCTTGTTCCTATACTGGTGTTTTGTTTTGTTTAGTTTAGTTTGTTTGTTTGTTTTTTTCTGGTTGAAGCTCTATCAATATGATTTTTTTTGGGGGGGGTGAAAAATTCAGCAAAGACAGGGCCTTGGGACACTATACACATGTAATTTCCAAAGCCAAATTTATAAATTATATGTTCTAATATATTATAACATGTTAGGACCATATGATGTTCCCTTGAAACATAAGCTCTCTTTGTCTATCTCCCTTTCTGTCTGTCTTTCTGTCTCTCCTTCTGTCTCTGTCGTTCACATACACACACACAATTTTTAAAATTTTATTTATTTTTAGTTTTCAACATTCACTTCCACAAAATTTGGATTTCCAAATTTTCTCCCCATTTCGTCCCTGCCCCCCACCCTAAGATGACATGCATTCTAAATACCCCTTCCCCTAATCTGTCCTGCCTTCTATCTTCTCCTCCCCTTCTCTTATCCCCTTTCCCTTTCATTTTCCTGTAGAGTAGGATAGATTTTTATACCTCATTTCCTGTATATCTTATTTCCCAGTTGCATGTGAAAACAATTTTTTAAATATCCGTTTTGAAAATTTGGGGTTCCAAATTTTCTCCCTTCCTCCCTCCCCATACACCCTCATTAAGAAGGCATGCAATTTGATACAGGTTATACATGTGTAGTCATGCAAAACTCTTCCATAGTAGTCATGTTATGGAAAACTAACTATATTTCCCTTCATCCTAACCTGCCTCCCCCAATTTATGCTATTCTCTCTTTTGACCCTGTCCCTCCCTCCTCAGAAGTGTTTGCTTCTGATTACCCCCTCCCTCAATGTGCTCTCCTCTTTATCATCCCCAGTCCCCACCTCTTATTCCCTTCCTCCCCTATTTTCCTGTAGGGTAAGATAGCTTTCCATACCCAATTGAGACACACACACACAATATTATATAGCCAGAGACATGACAAGATATCAGTCAATAGAATTTCAGAGTCCTAAGAATTTTAGATGTCTATTCCAAACAATCTTCTTCCTTATCCCTACCTCCCCCTCAAAAATCCCTCCACAACATATCTGATAAGTATCTATTCAGACTCTTTATGAGGCAGAATCCACTACCTTCTAATGCAACTTATTCCATTTCAGGATTGTTCTACTTTTTATATTATATATATATATATATATATATATATATTAGTATATGTATATGTTCAGCCCAAATTTTCTTCTTTCAAATGTAATCCTTTGTTCTTCCTGTTAAGAAAAAGAAGACTAATTTATCATCCATATAAAAGGCCTCCAGTGCCCCAGGAATACTATTTTCTTCAGGCTAAATGCCCCCTTTTCTTCAATCAATTCTAACATAGCATAATCCAGAGAGCCTTCAACTTGACAGGCCTCTTCTTGTGGTACTCTCTACATTATCCATGTTTTCTAAAATATGGTGTCCAGAATTGGATTCAATCTTTTAGATTGTGATCTGTCCATTTCAGAGTGTGATAACAGAAGTATTACTCACTAATCCTATATCTTATGCCCTTCTTACTTATAGTCAATATTGTTTTTGTTTTCTCAGTTTCCCTAGATACGGTTGACTTCTTTCAAATCTGAAGTCCATGAAAGCTCTGACTTTGTTTTTTCCAGTATGGACTATTGTCCTTCCAGGTCCACCCCATCTTGTACTTGTAGAGATTATTTGTTAAAACAAATTACATATTTAACATTTCTTTCCTTAATTCAACATGTAACTTTCAAAGACTTCCAGCTTGACTGTGTTTCTTTTTGATCTCTCTCTTCTCTTCTGTTCATTTTGAAATCCTCTAATGATGTTTTTTCTTCATTTTCTTTTTATAAGAGCCATTCTGTCCTCCCACCTCCCTCAATCTTTTTTTAATAATAAAAACCTTGCAAAGATATGCATATTTTTTGGGGAAAAAAACTATGTCACTACAAACAACTATGTCACTAAATCTAATTTTTTCCCAGACTTTTTGATCCCAGTTGCTCAGATCTAAGTAGCTGGTTGTCAATCAAAATTTGCAGTTCCATGTTCTGTCCCAAGTATGCCAAAATCATAAGTAAATTCAAGCATTTCCCCCCAAATAGATTGAATTTGGACCTTGGTTTGCTTCATTGATTTTTTTGGATGTGATTCCTTTGAAGATACACCTAATTACCTGTGAATGGTAGAAAATTCAGAAGAATAACCTCTTAGAGGTGAAAGAGCCTCAGGACCTATGAAGTGAAGTCATAGAAGAGAACAGATGAATGTGGAAAAATGAACATCCACCATCATTGGTAGGCAACTGTTTATATTGGAAAGATCTAAGGGGTTTAAATTTAAAGGCACAGCATACAAAAAACAGCAACAAAGGATAATGCCCCCCTTAGGCTTCATTGAGAAGCATAACTACAAAAGGAGATAGCTAATATTCCAGCTGATTTTTTCCCCAGTAAGAAGACATGTGGCTGTATGCCACATTTTAGGAAGGACATTGATAAATTGGATTATGTCCAAAGAGGATAACAAGACTGGTGAAGGATCTTTAGAGATGATGTCATATGAGTATTAGTTGAAGGTACTCATATTTTTTTTTGACCTGGATAAGAGGAGAGTGAGATCTGGTAGTGGGGTGGGGTATTACATCTTCAGTTATTTGAGAGGTTATTATATGGATGGGGTAAGAGATGTTCTGCTTGACAAAGGAGAGAATGAGGAACAAGAGACGGAAATTGAAAAGAGGTGTATCTAGAATTATAAGTATGAATTTACTGATAATTAAAGAAACATGAAAGTACAATGGTTTATATTATGAACAATGAAATATCCACTCACTACCTCAAGCTAAGGTTGGATGACCACTTCTCAGTTAGGTTGCAGACAGGATCTTTGATCCATTAGACACTGGAGAAAATGACCTATGAGTTTCCTCTCAACTCTTAGATCTTGTCAAGTAAGTATTTTTTATGTACATTCAGTTGCCTAAGAGAGCCCTTAGGGACAGCATGATATAGTTGACAAAACACTGAACTTCAGGTCAGGAAGATCTGGGTTCAAATTCTGCCTCACCTAACTACTTATTAGCTGGATGACCAAGGTTAAGTCATTTATCCTCATTGGCCATCAGTTTCCTCATCCATAAAATGAGAAGAGTGGGATTAATGTTATTTAAGGTCTCTTAGCTCTAAATTTATGATCCTACAATACCCAATCTTAGCTCTGTTTATTTGTAGATATAGCCAAACTCTTAAATTCCAATGACTAATTTTAGTACTGCATGAGGACACTGAGCGTCTTTCAGTGTCCAAAGTTTACAAGTACACTCTGAACATGAAGAAAATGTTTATGAATGTAATTCATTTGAAGTCAGATGAGAACTAGATTGAATTCCACCACTATCAATTACTAAGTGTGATCCTGGACAAGTCTCCTGACCTCTCTGAGCTTTAGTCTTCTCACTCAAAAAACAGGGGAAATAATACCGGCAGTGTCTACATCATAGAGATTCATGGGAGTTGAATGAGATTTTATATATATACACACACACACAGGCACAAATTTATATATATATATATATATATATCATATATCATTATATATAGTTATTTGTGATTATTATTATGATTATTGTATATAAAATATATTATCTACTATATATGTGTATGTGTGATTATATATAGGTATTTGTGATTATTATTGTGATTATTAAAGATCTATTTAAGTATCATTTATAATTTGTTTTACAATTAATCATATTAAATTAGTATGCATATCTGCAGTTTTTCGAATTTATTGTGATGCCCTAATATCATAAATATTATTAAAGGATTGGTTAACAAGTAAAGTCATAACAATAAGCATTTTATGTGCTAAGGGCTAGGCAGGACGGGTCTACTAATCCAGCACAATCATCTGTCAAGTAAAATAATAG
Source organism: Vombatus ursinus (assembly GCF_900497805.2). Taxonomy (NCBI): domain Eukaryota; kingdom Metazoa; phylum Chordata; class Mammalia; order Diprotodontia; family Vombatidae; genus Vombatus; species Vombatus ursinus. The sequence continues at coordinate 273,961 of NW_020954584.1, forward strand.
ATTCTGAAGGCTTAAGTCGTTTGCCTAAGGTCACAGAAATAGAGCCATTTGGCTCAATCACACTCTGCACAAACAGCAGGAAACAATACTCATTACAATGCTGGGCTACAAATCACCATCTCTCAAGTGCAGCTGAACTCAGGAGTTCAGAGCCACTATTTTGTTTGTTTCTTTTTCCCCCTTCATGCTTTGATCCCTATGTTTTCTAGTTAGACTGGTAATATTGACAGTTGTTTTTTGAGAAGCAGAATAGATTGAGTTCTGATCTTGGTGTCAGGAAATGAAGGTTAAAATCCAATTCAGAGACTAAACTTATAAAAGTCATTTAACTTATCCAAGCCTCTATTTCATAATCTGTAAGATGGGAATGATCATGTATCACCTATGTTATAGTGTTATTTTATAGAAAATTCTTCTGAAACCTTAAAATTATTTTATTAGTCCACCTATATATTAGTTCAGAATAAAATAGAGATGGTGATGCTCAATTCTTGTAGACTGCAGATAGTCTCATCTTAGTGATAAAAAAATAAATATTGACATATGAATTTAACTTGCAACTATTGCCATGATCTTGTTTCTTTATTTTTTTTTGATTGGGGGGGAGAGTTGCTTAATACGTTAGTTTGAGAATAACTCACTGTGTGCACTGTAATAAGTAATTAGTTTTTTTTCTCCAAATGTATTCTTTTAGAAATGTAAATGGCTTTTGATTTTTTTTCTTCCAAACAAAGGATATATAAAGTTGTAACCATAGACATCATAAAATCTCTTTGATGAAATTAAACAAACACACACACACATATCCTACACTTTTAGAGGAATATTAGAATAAATATGAGTAGAAGCTGAAAACTTTGGGACTGTCTTGGGCAGGTGGAATTTTAGGATTTTGAGGTGGAAATGACCTTAGAGATGACCAGTTCCAAATTCTCATTTTACAGATGGAGTAACTAAAACACAGGGATTGCCTTGTCCAAGGTGACATAGCTAGCAAGTATCTGAGACAGGATTTGAACCCAGGTCATTTTATTTATATCTCATTTTGTCCAGTAATTTCTACTGGATGACTGGATATCCACTCTCCCTAAGGTGTTCAGCATCTTCACTACAATATGTAGAACAGTCACAGAGATTTAATATCAAATATTTCTGAACACTAAAAAGACATACATATTCTTTCTCTCTCTCTCTCTGTCTCTCTCTCTCTTTCTGTGTGTGTGTGTGTGTGTGTGTGTGTGTGTGTGTGTATGTGTCTCTGTCTTTCTATGTATGTCTCTCTCTGTGTTTCTGTGTGTCTCTGTCTCTGTCTTTCTGACAATATCTTTTCCATAAAAAAAAATTCTGGAAAAAATACTTAAAAAGCATAAGATTTGAAATACAACCAGGTTTAACTCTAAGAATACAAAATATGTATTTAAAGCTGAAAAAAAGGTTTAAAAATCAGATTTACAGGTACCATGAAAACAGCAGTAGCTTAAAAGTTCTCGGAATATATATCCCTTCCTGAAGTCAGTTGTTCAAAGGGTATTTCTCGTACAGCCCAAGTCCAGCTGAGAGATGTTCCGTTACTTTTTAGCATCCGGATTCCTTCCTTTTCCATTACTCTTTAACCAGGAGTAGAGGCAAGGAAAATGTAAAGTACAGCTATCAGTGGGAGACAGTGCTTTCTGCAAATGGTTCTGTTAAGGAAACTTTTCAGTCTATCCTTTTCAACTCTTTTCTCACTCATTGTAAGGGGAGATTTAATGTGAACTTCATTCAGTGTAGAGGCTGGGTGACATATTGGCTGGGTGACATATTGGACTCTTATCTCTTCTGAGGATTAATAATTGGTCCTATTAGGAAGGTATGCCAAAGCAGCAGTTCAACTGCTTTAACTCTTTAAATCCATTGTTTTGTAATAGAACAGGTTGATTGATCTGGTGGGGGTTTTTAATAATTCTGTTGGTCTAGTCCAGGGGTGGGGAATGTGCAGCCTCAAGGCCATATGTAGACCTCTAGGTCCTCAAGTGCAGCCTTTTGAGCTCTAGTTTTACACAACAAATCCTTTTATTAAGGGGATTTGTTCTGTAAAGTTTGGATTCAGTCAAAGGGTCACTGGTCTAGTCTGTGGCTAGAAGTCTACCTGATTAGGGTTAGTGACTAAACTCTACCTAGGATTAGGTGGAAAACAGTGGTCATTACTAGGATGACTTCAGAGAAACATCAAAAAAAAGTGTGCATCAACCTGTGCAGAGCAAAATTACCACTAAACACAACAATATAAGTTATTCTTCTCCTTCTCCTTCTCCTCCTCCTCCTTTTCCCTTTTCTTCTTAATCCTCTTCTTCCTCTCCTCCCTCTCCTCCTCCTCTTTCTGCTTTCACTTCTTCTCCTTCTTCCAACTTCTTTTTCTTATTATTTTTTTCCCCAAAAGCTGAGACTATTTATTTTTTGTCTTGTGCAACTTTCATTTTTTATTTCTCTAAATATAATTCTAGAAAAACAGGCTCTTAAAAAACTCATTGTGTTTTAAATGGAGTTTCTTATCTATGACCTTTAAATCCTAATCACTTTAGCTTTCTTTGAATGGCCAGCAATAGACCCAACCTAAACTTCTGTGACTCATTGTTCAGGATTTGATGGCATAGAATGAATGTAAATAGCATTTTTTAACCAGAAACTCTACTTCAAAGATCTTTTCCGCCCCCGCCCCCCACATTAATATCTTTGTTATGGTAAATTGTGTCATGTTTGTGTAATTCTTACCTAGCCTTAGTCAATGAATGGGTGTTGCCTCAGACAAACTGAGACGTGGGAAAGACATTGATTTAGAAAAGCAGAGGTCACCCACTGCATTCTGGGCTATCACCAGTTGTCTTGACCTTTGTCTGGTTACTAGACTTTGATGACTTCAGAAGCATGAGGCTAATGATTGAACAGTTCTGCCTCATTTAAATCCAATATATAAGCAGTTCAAGACATTATCCTTATAATGTCACAAGTCTTCTTAGAGAATGAAGGACGAACAACAACAACCACAACCATATAAATTGTAAATATATTTATTATTACAAATTACCTTAACCAAATCTATTCCCATGTGGCTCTCCAACTGTGAACTCCATTGCCCTCAAGTTATACTGTGTGTATTTGTGGAATAGTGTTTCCAATTTAATGGGAAAAAGAGGTGTTGCTACCTTTTTTTTTAAAGATATATCATTTCAGTAAATCATTTTGCTTTGAACTAATTATGTCATCTGACATCAGTCAATCAATAAATAAGCGCTAATAAATCATTTCCTAAATGCCAAGAATTGGGTTAAACACTGGGAATACAAATAAAAGAAAAAAAAACTGCCCCTACCTTCAAGAAGATTATATTCTAATTGGGAGACAATAAGAGTATATATAGGTACTATATATCTATCTGTACATTTATGCACACACACACACACACACAGACACACACACCATGTAAAATAACAGAGAGGAGGCAATAGAAACTGTGGGGAGAAAAAGTGGTTGCTTTTCAACTTTTTTGAAAGAAGAAGTAAGGTATTCAAAAGCATGTAGTTGAAGAGGAGATAATTCCAGACATGGGATATAGTTTATGCAAAGATTTAGAAATGGGAAGTAGAGTGACATGTGTGGGAACCAGCAAGTTAGCCAGGATGGTTAGACCTTAGAGAGTGTGGACGGGATTATTGTTTAAGAAAACCAGAATGATGGGAAGAGATTATGTCATGAAGAACTTTAAATTTCAAATAAATGGCTTTTTTATTGATGTTAAATATTTACTGAGTAATCACTAGAGAATATATTGAAGGGGGTAGAGGGACACATACTTTGAGAAAATCATTTTGCAGTTTGTGGAGGGTGGATTGGAGGGGGAACTGAAGTGTACTTGAGGCACAGAGACCATTTTGAAATTTATTGCACTGAAGACAAAAGACAATCAAGAAAAAAATAAACAATACAGCCACCAAGGACAAGAATAACAGAGAGGAAATATTCAGATCATTTTTTAAAAGTACATAAGTCAAAATAGAAGTACAAAAAGAACTGATGGTAAAGAAACAGACATAAAATATGTTGAAAATGACTCAGTTACCTATTTTTCCCAACTCTGCTTATTAACCAGTGTTGAGGGATGCTCTGATAGGCAAAGAGATACCAAGTGTACAGCTTTCTGTATCATGTGCTTTTTGTCAAGTACCCCTACATGTAAATTGTCAAGTTCTTGCTACCTTGGGGAGTCCCCGAAATGCAATGGACCAAACTCTTTTGCTGAGGTAGACTTATATGAATTGTCTTAAAGTTACCTAAAAAAACTGTCCCCCAAGAAGCCGCAGCTGATCTTCAGTGATCAGCCCATCATTATGTTGCTACTGACAGAAAATTGTTAACATAATGACAGAAATTATTAATACCAAATGTAATGCCAACTGCCACTCCTTTAAATGATCCTTGTAACTTCACAATTTCAGATGTCCTCACACTCTTAAGATATTTTCTCTTGATTAGGTTCAGTTGAACCACACTTTAGGCCCCTCCACCCAGGGATTTTGCTATGTGGGGGAGCCCAGCTAAAGCTGGAACTCAACTTCTAGTGTCCTTGCCCCCTCACACTGGGATTCATGGCATTGATATGGTTTGTGGTGCTGGGAACCTTGAAATGTAAGGGTACAGGGGGATCCACCTACAAATAATTCAAGCACTCAAGCATCCTTTCAGTCAAAGCAAAAAGATTTATTTGTAAAACAAATAGAGCAGGCAAGATTCCTAGCGAATCTGCATTTGATGGGGGCGAGATTAATACTTATATACAGAAAGGAACAAAGGAAAGATCTGAATAGGATTAAGGAAAGGTAACTAACCAGATGGGCCAGACAGAGAAAGGAGTTAAGTAGGCTAATTGAGTAATCTAGATGGGCTGGGATAGGCCAGTTGCCTTGGTGGAGGTACTAGTGATCTGGGCTGTTAAAATGTATGAGAAAATTCGGGGACTGGGTTGTTCTCAAAGATATAGTCTTTTCCTTTTAGGGGTCCAGGTCCCATAACCCTATAATTCCCACCTCAAACAAAGGGACTCAAAATATTTTGGGGTAAGTGGCAAAGGTCTCAGCTTCTGAAACTGCTTCCTGCTGGCTAGGGGCTATCCCTGCTTCAAGGGGGTCCCAGGGAGGAGGTTAACTGGAAATGAGCTCAGGCTGCATCCAGGGGACAATGGGGGGGAAATGGGCTGGTACCCACTGTTTGGTACCAAGTGTAAGCGAATGGCCCATAGTGTGGAAGACAAAATTCTGACAAGCAAATTCAATATGTAGGGCCCAAATATAAGGAGAATTAAAAGTGATTTCAGAATGGGGAAAAACAAAGAAAGAAAGCAAGAGCTCCATTAGAATCATTCATATTTGACATACAGGATTATCTGATCTTGTTACTTTCTCAAAAGTTTCCACTCTGATTCCAATTCCTTTAGGAGGATCAGATACTATTGGGATTCAGTCCTATACAAAAAATATAAGTAGTAACATTCTTGCATGTAAAAGTTTTCCACCCTTGAGTGGAAATAAATTTGCCAGAGACTGACTTTTACTCCAATTATAAAAAACACAAAACCAAAAACAAACAAAAAAAAAACTTTGTACGATATTTAAATAATGAACTACATCAAATATCCATTTTTCTACAGGTTACCTCTCTCTAAGAAAACTGATTGAACTGAAATTCTCTTCCCTAAACCAAACTGAAGATGTTTCTGATTTAATTTCAGTAATTAATAGCAACATCCAATTACTAAGGTATTTAGGATATAGAAAGGAATATAATTTTAGGCTGAATAGTTCAGATCTTAAACACACATTTTGTTATGCAAACCTTAGTCTATGGGATAATAATTCACGTGACTATGCAAGCAGGTAGATGACAAACCCAAGTACTAATTTACCCAGTTGTTTAGAATATGGAATGACTACACATTCAGGTCAAAATGACAAGATCTCACACAGTTGTATGGTGCTCATATCTTTTAATGACCATTAGCTCTGATTATAGAAATCTGCTATAAAAGGGATAAAGTAGGAAAATAATTATCAATTCCACCTCATAACCAGACTCAGAAATAGCCAGATGGGTAACATTCCTTTCCAAAGGAACATAATGGGGAAACTGAGCCAGGAGGATCCCATCTTAGACTGAGGCTAAAAACTGTCCTCTCAGCTTTTCTAGATGCAGACCTCCACCTGTATCATAGTCTCTCTCAGTAGCTTGTGGTGTTTGTCTCAGATGGTGGATTATTGACTATTGATTATGGCTGGATTATTATGATCCAGACAATTCAAAATAAAAACAGTTACAGTCCAAAAGGCTTTTACCTCAAAAGTGTTTCCCAAGTTTACCAGAACTTACATCTGAAATTAAAATTTGTCCTGGTGTAAAAGCCAATTGTTAGAGATCATTTCTATATACTTGCAAATTCTCAGCAAGCCAAGTTTGTTGTTAGAAATTCCATAACCCAAACAAGGTCTTTGGCAAGTGTACAAAATAAAAGGAACCCCAGAAAAGTGGCTTCCTCACCATTCCATTTGCCCTTAGAGCTGCTGTGGGTTGTGCCTTTTGACTAGCCCTGAGAACTGCTTTGAATGGGCAGAACCAATCTGGATAAGGGTTTCATGTCATCCCCTCCTTTCCACACACAGTAATCAATTACCAGTTTTTGATATCAGCATTAAAAAAATAACCCAAAATATCTTAGTTAACAACCTTACAATTTTCATAAGTGAGAGCCAAATTGTTTTAGCTGCAACTTCCTCTTAACCATAGGCTAAGGTGAAAATACCCAGTTTTCTAAGTGACAGCTATAAGGCATTATAAGACTGGGTTAGGAAGAAAACATTTTTTTTTTAACTAGAGTGAGACTGATGCTTAGATACAAAAGGGACAGTGAAAGTGTATGGATGACATTAAGGAGTGGTAAGTAGTCTGGAGTGGGCCAGGTGCAAACAGTGAAAGGACTGCCAAGTAGTATAATTAGGTGATCTAGATAGGATTAAATTTTATTTCTGAGTAAAGGACCACAGAAAAAGGGAACCAAAAGGCAAGATGGATAAAGCAATAACAGAAACCGTTCAGAAGAGGGAGACCAAAATAGATGCATTAGAAACTTTAAATCAGTAGGGAATACTGAGAATAAATCACTATAAAGACCATGAATCAAAGAAAGTTTAAAATAAACAGAAAGGAAATATAATGATGAAGATAAAGGGAAGAAAAAACTTTCAAAAATAGTGAAAAAAATGAAATACTAAAAGAATGAATTAAAGAGCAGAGCAAAAAAGGAAAGAAAAAAATAAGGGACAGAATGAAATAACTATATTAAAGGAAGGAAGAAAAGGGAGCTAAGTTAAATAGAATACCAAAGCTAGGGAAAGGGGCAATAATAAGGAGAGAAATGGAACTTGCAAAAGAGAGGGAAAAAAAAAGGAATAGAGATACCTTAAAGTAAAGTAAGCTTAACTGGAAAAAGAAAAAAAAGACTATAAATAAAAAGTGAAAATGAAATATTAATTCAAAAAAAAAGAAACAAGCAAATTGAGGAGTTAAGGCTAACTCTCCTAATTTTAAATATGAATAGATGAAACAACTTAATGTAAATGTAAATTACAAAATTCAAATAGATTTGATTTTTTTTAAATGTTGCTTATTATTAGGAAAATTAAGTGGTACAGTAAATAGAGTGGTGGGCCTGCAGTCAGAAAGACCTGAATTCAAATGTGGCCTCAGGGACCAAATTGGTCCCTAATTATGGGACCCTGGGCAAGTCATTTAACTTCGGTTTGCCTCAATTTTTTCATCTAAAAAGTGGGGTTAATAATAGGGTCTTTCTCCCAGGGTTATTGTGAGGATAAAATAAGATACAGTGGGACAGCACTTAGCACAGTGTCTGGTACATAGTAAATTCCATAGAAATATTATTGTAATTATTATTGTCAAAAGCCACCTAAAATTAAAAAAAAACATAAAATACAACTCTAGATAAAATTATTATGCATAATGTGAACTTAATATAAACAATAACAACAAAAAAGCAGGAGTTAGAAATGTGCTATTAGATAAAGCAGAAAACATTCATGACATAGAAAGAGATAGAAAAGCAAACTATATTTTGCTAAAATTAATCATATGAAACAAATTTATATTAATATTAAAGTTATATGCTTCAAATATATGATATCTAAATTCATAAAGAAAAAATAACTAAACAACAAGAGGAAACAGACAATAATACAATAATGACATGATATTTTGTTGCCCTTCTTTTAGTTTTGGAGCAATGTAATTAAGTATACATATATATATACATATATATATAATATGATTATATTTTATTTCTAAATAAAGACATATATATATATGCAAAGTAATTAAGAATTGAAAAGAAAATTACTGGAGAAAGTAGTTAGGAAAGAATTATTTTTTCTTATAAATTAAATATACACATTTCTCAGCACCACATGAAACTTTTATGAAAAATAACCTTCTATTTTAGAACAGATATGGCAAGCACATGTAAAAATGTAGAAACACATCCTTTGCTAACAACATAATTATAAATAGTTAGCAAAATTCTTTTTTTTTTCAAAAAAGAGATCTCAGTGGAGACAACTGAATTCTAAAGAACAAGCAGATCAAGGAACAAATTATAAAAAAGTGTGAGAAAAAGAAGAGTTGTAGGCTGAATGAGGCTGTTTCTTTGGCAGCTCTTTGTACAAAACTACTTCAAATTGTAAAGCCAACAAAATATAGACATAAGGGGAACTTCTTTTAATGTTGTAAAAAATAAAATCTAACTAAAACAAAGAGGAAGGGCAGCTAGTTGGTGTGATGGATAGAGTGATGGGTCCGAAGTCAGAAAGACAGATCTTCTTGAGTTCAGAATTGGTCTCAGACATTTATTAGCTTTGTGACCCTGGGCAAGTCATTTAATCCTATTTGGCTCAATTTCTCATCTGTAAAATGAGATGAGGAAGGAAATAGTAAACTACTTCAGTATCTTTTCCAAGAAAAGCTCAAATGAGGTCACAAACAGCTGAACACAACTGAAATGACTGAACAAGAAAATCAAGAGGAAGCATTATACTCAATTGGGGAGAAAACAAACAAACAAACAAACAAACAAACAAACAAACAACAACAACAACAAAATCTTTCCTGATAAATACAAAGTAAAGGAGAGATGTATATCTTCTCCAATATTGTTTAGTTCTAGAAATGCTAGAAAAAGCAATAAGATTGAATCAAAGTAAAGGCTTTAAAACAGGTAAAGAGGGCATAAAATTATCCATATTTGATGATCATAAGATGGATTACATAGAAAAATCTAGAGAATAAGCAAAGGTTCAAATTCTGACACCTGATAGCTTCAACACAGTTACAACCTACAAAATAAAAACTTTAAAAATAGCATTTTATATTGATAATACTATCTGAAAGGTAATAATAAAAGAGAAATGCCATTTCAGATATTTACAAAATATAAAATAACAAATTAAGAGCCCCCATTTAAATAACAAAATGGAAATACTGTCAAAGGAGAGATTAATAAAATTGAAAGTTAAAAAATGAATGAACAAAACTAGGAACTAAGTATGTGAAAAAAAGACAATATAAAAGATAAATCGATAATTTAATTAAAAAGGAAAAAAAAATAAACACATTGTCACTATTAAATAGGTAAATTTACCATGGATGAAGATAGAATCCATGCACTTATTAGTCATTACTTTAACCAATTACATGCCAGTAAAATTGGTAATCTAAGTGAAATGGATGAATATTTACAAAAAAATATAAATTGCCCAGATAAACAGATGTAAAGGAATATATAACACTATCTTAGGAAAAAAAAAATGAACAAGTCATAAATAAGCTCCATAAAAATAATCCCTATGACTAAATGGATTTACAAGTGAATTTTGCCAAATATTTAGGGAACAATTGATCCCAGTACTATATTAACTAGCTTTTTAAATAGATAAAGGAGTTCTACCAAACGACACAAACAGGATATTGATGTCAAAACCAGAAAGAGAAAAATGTAGAGAAAGAAAATTATGGGCCAATTTCTCTAATGAATACTAATGCAAATTAAAAAAAAAAAACTAGGAAAGATATTACAGCAATCTATTATACTGGTCATTTGCTATTACCAGGTGGTATTTATACCAAAAATACAGGAGTGGTTCAGTATTATCAAAATTATCAGCATAAGTAACCATGTAAATAAAAAATCATTTTATTAATAGATATGGGAAAAAAATCTTTTGACAAAATACAAAACCCTAGAAAGCATAGGAATTAATGGAGCCTCTCTTTAAATAATAGGTAGTATTTATCTAATACCAAAAGTAAACATTATCTGTAATGGGGACAAATCAAAAGATTTCCCAGTAATGTGAGGGGTGAAGCAAAAATATTCATGATAAGCACCAGTATTATTAAGCAACATAGTAGAAATGCTATCGTTAACAATAAGACAGGAAAAAAGAAATTTAGGGAATAAGAATAAGTAATGAGGAAAGAAAACAATTACTCTTTACAGATGATATGATGTTATGCTTAGAGAACAATATAGAATCAATGAAAAAGAACTAGTTAAAACAATCATCAACTTTATCAAAGTTATGAGATATAAAATAAACCCACATAAATCATCAGTATTCCAAATCCATCACGAAGGGATAAAAAGATAAATTCCATTTAAAATGACTGCAAACAATATAAATTGTCTACTTGCCAAGACAAATCCAGGGGCCATATGAAACAATTATGAAACACTATTCTCACAAATAGAGGCATATCTTAACAATTGGTAAAAAAAAAAAATCATTGTTCACGGGTAGGCTGAGTTGATATAATAAAAATAAAAATTTTGCCTAAAATAATTCATTGTCATACCAAACTAACAAATAATTATTTTATAGAGTTAAAAAAATCAAGAAGAACAAAAGGTCAAGACTATCAGTGAATCAATAAAAAAAAAATGAAGGAAGATGGCCTAGCAATACTGGATGTCAAACCATATTACAGAATGGCAATCATGAAAGCATCTGGCACTGGCTAAAAAAAATAAAGTGGTGGATTAATGCTATAGATTAACTACACAATACAGGGCACTAAATGACTATAGGCATCTAATGTTTGACAAACTAACACATGCAAATTTGAGGGGCAATAGCTTACAATTTGGCAAAAATTGCTGGCAAAACTACAAAGCAGAAATTAGGCATAGATCAACATCTCTCATCATATATCAAGATAAGGTCAAAATAGATACATAATTTATACATAAAAGGTGATATCATAAGCAAATTAGGGGAGCACAGAAAATTTAACCTGTCAGATCTATGGATAAGTGAACAGCTTATGACCAAAGAGGAGATAGAAACAAACATTATGGGATATAAAATGGATAATTTCAATTAAATAAAATTAAAAAGTTGTTGCACAAACAAAATTAATCCAGCCAAAACTAGTCGGTAAACAGGAAATGGAGGGAAATTTACAAGCAAGTTTATCTAATAAAGGGCTCATTTCTCAAAGATTTAGAGAGCTGGGCCAAAAAATAAGAGCCATTCCCCAATTGATAGTCAATGAACACGAAGACACAGTTTTCAGAAGAAGAAATCAAAGTTATTGGTAGTCACATAAAAAAATGCTTTAAGACATTATTAGTTAAAGAAATTCATATTATAGCAACTCTAAGATACTACTTCATACCTATCATATTGCCTATCATGATAGAAAAGGAAAAAGACAAGTAATGGAGCGCATGTATAAAAAAATAGGGACAATAATGCATTATTGGTAGGGTTGTGAGCTAATTCAACCATTCCAGAGGGCAATTTGGAACTATGTCCAAAGGACCATAATACCATGCATATCCTTTGACACAGGAATATCTCTACTAGGTCTGTATCTTTAAAAGAACAAAGAAAAGGGTAAAGGACCCATTTGTGCAATAATTATTTATAGTAGCTCTTTTTGTGTTACCAAAAAATTGGAAACTGAGGGGAAGAACATCAGCTGGGAAATGGATGACATCAGATGTTATATATGATTTCAATGGAATTCTATTGTGTCTTTTCTTATGACACAATAGAATTCCGTCATAAGAAAAGATGAGGAGTATGGGTTCATCTTGTGAAGACTGGGAACATCTCCATAATTTGTGATAATGGTTCTGTTACAATAAATAGTAAACTGAATATATTAATAAATAACAAAACTGAATGGTCTGATAATCTTGAACTGGTTGTTGTCTTCTTAAAAACCTTATTTAATTGAGTCAAGACTCTAAAAGTTACGCTTAGGATTTTGGCCCCTAGCTCCATGTAGTTCTTACTGAATCTGCTAATAGTTTCAACTACATTGCCTCCTCAAGCCATCAGTACCAATGCTGACTCTTTGTGACCCCATTTAGGGTTTTCTTGGCAAGATACTGGATGGTTTGTCATTTCTTTCTCCAGATCATTTTACAGATGAGGAAACCACGGCAAAGGATGTTAAGTAACTTGCTTAGGGTAATACAGCTAGAAAGTGTGTAAGGATGGATTTGGACTTGGATCCCCCTGACTCCAGGGCCAGTACTCTATCTACTATGCCAGCTGCACTTATTTTATATTCTTCTATTCTTGACCTCAGTGTTCACTGTAGATGGTGACTGCAGCCAAGAAGTTAAAAGATGCTTGCTTCTTGGAAGGAAAGTTAGGGCAAATCTGGAAGGCATACTAAAAAATAGAGACATTACAAAACTGTGATTTTTCCAGAAGCAATGTGTGGCTGTGAGAGTTGGATTATAAGAAAAGTTGAGAATTGCAGAATTAATGCCTTCTCATTTTGGCATTGTAGAAGACTTTTGAGAGTCCCTTTGACAGCAAGGAGTTCAAATCAGTCAATATTCAAAGAAATTAATTCAGGCTATTCACTGCCAGGTCAAATACTGAAGCTTAAATACTTTTGACCATGTAATGAGATGATGAGACTCACTGGAAAGGACCTTGATGTTGGGAAAAGAAAAGGAAAAGGGGATGGCAGAGGATGAGATGCATAGATACTATCATGGAAACAACAAACATGAACTTGGAAAGACTTTGAGAGACAGTGGAAGATAGAAGGGCCTGGTGTGCTATGTTCTATGTTCCATGGGGTCATGAAGAGTTAAACAGGACTGAATGACTGAACAAAGCCAATGCTGGTACAGTTGTCTGGGAATCTGCAGTTTTTCATTGAAAACTCAGTCAATAAGAAACTGAGTGGTGGATCAGTAGGACAGATTAGGTATGCAATACACTGTAGTAAATGGCAATAATAATCTGTTGTTTGAAGCCCTCAAAGATCCAAGATTTGGGGAAAAGCAACCACCATTTGATAAAACTTACTGGGAAAACTAGAAACAAACAAACAAAAACGCTACAGCAAGTTTTTTTTTTTTTATAAAAGGCTTAATTTCTCAAATATGTAAGGAATGAGTGAAATTTCTATGAATATAAGTATTCCCCCAATTGATAAATAGTGAAAATATATGAGCAGGCAGTTTTCAGAAGAAGAAATCAAAGCTACCTATAGTAACATGAAAAAAATGTTCTAAATCACTATTGTTTAGAAAAAAGCAAATGAAAGCAACTATGAGGTACCACCTCACAGATATCAGATTGGCTAATATTACAGAAAAGAGAAATGACAAATATTTGAAGGGACTTGGACAAATTGAGACATTAATGCACTGTTCGTGATGTTGTGATCTTATCTGACCATTTTGGACCGTAATTTGAAACTGTGCCCAAATGACTGTAAAACTGCAGACTCTTTGACCCAGCAATACCACTGCTGGGTTTGTAGACCAAAAAGATCAAAGAAAAAAGAAAAAGAAGCTTATGTACTAAAGTATTTATAATGGTCCTTTTTGTGGTAACAAACAATTGGAAATTGAGGGGATGCATCAATTGGGAAATGGCTGAACAAGTTGTGGTATATGATTAGGATGGAACATTATTGTGCTATAAGAAGTGATGAGCAGAAACCTTTCAGACACACCTGGGGAAACTTATATGAGCTGATGCATAGTAAAATGAGCAGAACCAGGAGAACATTCATTGTGCACAATAATAGCAATAATGTAATGATGATCAACTGTTAATGACTTACCTGTTCCCAGCAATACTATGATGTAAGATAATGCTAAAAGACTTATGATGAAAAATGCTATCCACCTCTAGAGAAAAAATTGATGGAGTCTAAATGTGAATTGAAGCATATTTTTGTTTTACTTTGTTATTCTTTGTTGTATGTATGTTTTCTTTGCAATGTGGCTAATGTACACATGTTTTGTATGATTGTGTATGTATAATTTATATCAAATTGCTTGCCTTCTCAAGGAGGAGGGCAGAGGGAAGAGAATTTGGAACTCAAAATTTAAGAAAAAAACAAGTATTCAATATGTTTGTTTATATGTAATCAAGGGGGAAAAATAAATGTTTTTAATAAAAGAAAAGTCAGTTTATGTCAGTTTTGTATCAATTTTCCCAATCCTGATGTCATGTGAAGTTTCTCTTCACTCGGAACTCTGCATCATTGCTGATACTCAAGAGGATTAGTCCTAATGGAACCTTTCACCCTCTGGCTTTGAAGACAGAGTGTGGAAACCCCAAAGGTAGGGAAAAAAGCCAACTAGACAGACATTTGTTTTCATCAACAAGTCACCAAAATCCCACCTCTACTTCTAAGGCAAAGCCCTTTAAAAATCTTTGATAATTAAGTCCCATGAGAATGAAGCATGATGCATGGGAATAGGTCAGTATTCTTTTTTTTTTAGGATCCCATTTAAATATTTTGCAAACAAAGACAAAATCACTTTCTCAATCATTCTTATAGGCATTTTAAGAGGTGGAATGGCTTGAGTGAACCACTTGGATTCATTTCTGCCATGGCTTTTGTCTATTGTTCTGTGGTCACAGGATACTATCAGTGAGCCTTCCATAATTCACTGTTTTATTGATGCTAAATTAATTTCTGGGAATATAGTTTCAATTCCTCTACTTCTCAAGGAGTTTCAGTACCTGGATTAATTTGACCAAAACCATTGCTTCTCATGTCTCATTGAATTGTTGCCTTAAGGTGTATTATACTCATCATCATAGAAGATGTTTATTATGGAAAACTCCATTGTGAACATGGACAATTCATGAATACTTAGACAGAATTGAATGTGTTTTATTAAACAGAGATATTTATTACATGATTGAATACATTGGAATCTAATATCATCCAATTATAATTTTTTTTACCGTAACATATTTTTAATTTAATTCATCATAAACTACCATTTGCCTACTTTATTTCATGAAATATATTTTTTGTTAGTTGCCTAACACTTTTTGTACAAGACATTTACAATAAAACATCAGAGAATACAGGAGGCTGGTGTAGTGGGTAATGAGCCATGATTGTATTCATGAAAACCTAGGTTTAAAGTCTTGCCTTTGACATGATAGCCACAACAAATCACTTAATCGTAGACAAATCTCTATGACTATAAATTTCACAGGAGGTGTGGATGTGTACTGGTGTAGGGGAGATTACTTTGAGAGATCCAAAATGAATGAAATCATAGGTCAAATCCAACAACAATAAAATTCACAGAAACATATTTATCTTTATTCTGTCCATATGCAGCTGACTAGTGCAAGAATGTTGGTTCTGGCCTTTTAAAACACCATGTAAATATTCCAGTGTGGAAATAGAGGTAGCTCTTACAGGAGATTCCCATTAACATAACTTCTTTCCAGGGAGTCAGAGTTTTGGGATTTTTCAATCATACCCAGTTCTCTTTTTTTCAATGGCACATAGAAGTCTGGTTTCAAAAGTGTTAAGTCAAAGATTTTAATCCCTTGAGAAGGAGAAATAAAGATGTTATTGAGTCTGGACTGTTTTGTTCATAGAAATATTAATTTAATTTTTGTTGCTGCTGTACTTTAAATCACTTTGGCAGGACTTTTTAAACCTTCTGAATAGTCTCAAAAAGTATAAGAAAAAATTATAACATAGTGGTTACAAAAATGGAGTGAATATAGCAAATTAATGTGATGATTTGAGGTAACTAACTGACACAGGATATAGAGCATGGACCTGGAGTCAGGAGAAGAAAACTGAATTCAAATCTAGCTTTAGATACTTATTAACTCTGTGTCAATGGGTAAGTCACTTAATACCTTGGGTCTCAGTTTCATCATATGGAAAATGGATATAAAGAATATTTCCTACCTCACAGGTTTGTTATGTGGATAAAATGACATATTTATAAAATGCATTGCAAATTTTAAAGCATAATATAAATTTTAGTTATAATTACTGTAGTTCTTAGGTGTGTGTGTGTGTGTGTGTGTGTGTGTGTGTGTGCATGAAAATTCAAATGAGTCTTCCCCTCAGAGTATGTGTCTGAGGTCCTTTTTCCTGCCTTTACCATGAATCAGAGCACAGTGGATTGAAAGCAAGAGGTGATATTCCCCCTCACATGCTACCCTGCTTAGGTAACAACTAAATTTTGCTTTTGTCACTTTCCCAGTTGAGAAACTATAATGAAAAGATG
The DNA here is from genome assembly GCF_900497805.2 of Vombatus ursinus. NCBI lineage: Eukaryota > Metazoa > Chordata > Mammalia > Diprotodontia > Vombatidae > Vombatus > Vombatus ursinus. The sequence continues at coordinate 290,594 of NW_020954584.1, forward strand.
GAGGTTTTACAGAGGAAAGTATTCAGAATTTAGAGAGGGCTGGAGAAGATGTCTTGTGAAAATTGGTTCCATTCCATTCTAATTACTACACGTTTTAAGTACCTAATTTGTGCAAGGTGATATGTTAGGCTATAAGACTAAAAGTCTATAATGAATCAATCACTACTTTCAATTAAGTTTATGGTTTATTGGATGGATATAACATATACATATGCACATATCATGCAGGAGTATTTGAGGAGGGAGAAAGAAAATTAACAAATGAAGGAGCATGAAAGTGAACATCAAAACAGAGCTGGTACCTGAGTTTAACCTTAAATAAAGACAAAGCTCCTGAAGGAAAATGAGGATAGATCATATTATTGTTAAAGCTGACAGTTTCTGTGAATTTATGGAAGCAAAGATGCCCTGGAAATTGTGAATAGTTCAATTATACAGTAACACAGGATCCATGAAGAGAAAGACTGAATGTCTGTAGAGTCAGCTTGAAGATATATTGCTGAGACCATAAATTTCAGTGAAGGAGGCTGATAAGGGGACATAGAGTTAAGTGAAATAGAAGAAAAAAAGATAAAGTAAAAGAATATATAGAAGAAGGGGGTGCGCAACAGTATTAAAACTGCATTGAAGACCAGAAGGATAAAGTCTGAATAGAGAATATCACAAGTGAAAGTTGAGACCATTGATTTCTTAAATGATAAACCAGTGTTGGAAAATGGTGACATGCCCTAAAAGTTTTTTTTTTCCTTGAAAATGATAAATCTTGAAGTGTCTTAAGCACTATAATGTGAATGAAGGATAAATTAAACTTTTTCTACTTCATCTTAGAACATATAATTAGAATCAATGAGTACAAATTATGTCAAAGCACATTTAACTTGAAATGAGAACCCATCTGGTGACCGAATGATTTCAAATGGAGCATAGATTCACATTTTGGTTAAGATTTGAACTAGAAAATTCTCAATTTTTTTCCCGTGTAGCTAGTATCATGACCATAAACAACTGAGAAACAGTGAGACTTACTGAGGAATTTTTTTTTTGATGATTGGATTTGATATTTGAACACCTGAATTTTAGACATTGCTCTGCAATTTGTTGCTTGTGAGACCCTCAATTTAGAGACAAAGATATTAAAATAGGTAATTATATCACATAGAGGTTTACATTTTACAAATGTTTAAATTTTACAGAGCATTTTCATCACAAAACACTGGTAATCCAGATAGTTAAAGTGATTAAATCCAATTGACAAATGAGGAATGTCACACTGACCTTGTCACTTTCCCAGGGTCAAAGAGGCAGTAAATAATAAAGCTGTTTTGAATACAAGAACCTCACCCCCAGGCTTTTATTTCACTTTTGGAGATCTGAAGTATATAAAGAACAGTTATTTCATTGCTGAGGGCTAGTTTCTTCAAGGGTGTCATTTGAACATTAAAAATCACCCAATCTTTCTGTCAAACTTCTAAGAACACATGGCAAAAGAGAGATGTAGGACATTGTGGGTCAAGCAAAAGTCGAATGCAATCATGTGTCCAGTGGGTATTGTTCTCTCTACAGCCTCTGTGGTATCTTCCATCTCTAAGATTTCAAGGTGTCCATCAAGATATTCAAGATGTCAGCATGAGAAAAATCATGAAGCATTTGTGATGGTATTCCATTGTTCTACATGTCCATAGGAGCAGAAGGGAGGGGAATAGCACTTATATAGTGACTAATATATGCCAGGCATTGTGGTAAGTACTTTTTTTTAACAACATTTTTTTAATCCTCACAAAACCCTTGAAAAGTAGGTGATATTATCACTCCCATTTTACAATTAAGGAAACTAAAGCAGACCAAAGTTAAGTGACTTACTGAGGGTCATGCAACTTGTAACTGTCTGAAGCTGGATTTACCTCAGGACTTCCTGACTCCAAGCCCAGTGCTATATACAATGTGCCACCAGCTGTCATGGACAGTTGGATATTAAATTTAAAGCAGAAATTATGATTACACATAGAGTAGAACTTCTTTGCCTTCAGGGCCAGTGACTTTAGTACTTGTCCCTAATCAATTAAACATTCCAAAGATGTCTTATTAGTAAGTTTTGGGAAGATGGTGTCTTATGAAATGCCACAAAAGAAACTCATACAGTTTTTTTTTACCTACTTCTAAAGGACAATCTGGTACCCAGAATTGTTGTACAGTCAGACCACATTCCCAACCCCACTAGGAAAAAGAGATATCATTAGTATCCTATACTCTTGGGCATATCAAAAGAAAAAAAAATGATTGGTGAGCAAATGTCTCAAGAAAATTTGCTAACACATGGATATCATTCAAATAGAACTTCGACAAGATTTTTCTACCTCAAAATGTCTACCTTCACCATGAAAGATAGATTTTCTCCAGGCGGATTCCCATCATAGAGGGTGCTGACTGTTATCCTTATAATGAAAGTTTAGAATAGATATTGGGAACGTGTAAAGTCAAAATCACTTGAGAAAGTGAAAAGAAAAAAAGGAGGCATTTGTTTTGGGTGGTTTGCTTACACTTATATACTGAGTTATTTTAATACTGTATAATTTTTTTCTTTATAGATAAAGCCAATCTCTTGATAATCTCTTCATATATATTACATAGATGGAGAATGGAAGGAATGTGACAGAATTCATCTTATTAGGACTTACACAGAATCTGAAGATGCAGAAAATAACTTTTGCAATATTTCTAACCTTATATATGGTAAAACTGGTAGGCAATCTTCTCGTTGTGGTGACCGTCACCAACAGTCAGGCTCTAAACTCCCCCATGTATTTTTTCCTGGCACATTTGTCTTTCATAGATACAATCTATTCATCTTCCTCAGCACCTAAACTTACCATGGACTCCTTACAAGAGAAGAAAACAATTGCCTTCAATTGGTGTATGACCCAAGTCTATGCAGAACACATCTTTGGGGCCACTGAGATCATCTTGCTCACAGTGATGGCCTATGATAGGTATGTTGCCATCTGCAAACCACTCCACTATATTACAATCATGAGCAGGAAGTCATGTGGCCTCCTTGTGGGAGTAGCTTGGACAGGAGGCTTTCTCCATGCAACAATCCAGATTCTCTTCATATTCTGGTTGCCTTTCTGTGGACCTAACATCATAGATCACTGCATGTGTGTCTTGTACCCTTTACTCAATCTTGTCTGCATAGACCCTCGGTCTATTTGTAGCAGCTAACAGTGGCTTTATCTGTCTGCTAAACTTCCTCTTGTTGATGTTATCCTATGTTGTCATTCTGCGCTTCCTGAAGAATCACAATCTGGAGGGGAGACGCAAAGTGCTCTCCACCTGTATCTCCCATATCACAGTGGTCATCTTATTTTTTTTGCCTTACATATTTGTGTACCCGTGACCTGTTACAACACTTCCAATAGATAAAGCTGTGGCTATCTTTTATACTATGATGGCACCTATGTTAAACCCTTTAATCTACACACTAAGGAACACAGAGGTGAAAAATGCTATGAGGAAGCTCTGGAGCCAGAAAGTGAATTTAGGTGTTAAATAAATAGACCACTAAGAAAACATCCTCATTAATATTATTTACAATAGTAATATACAACAACTGAGAGCAAAGTGTTAAATAGGGCTGATCAAGTGGTCATTGTGCCAGGGCAATGAGATTTAAAGAACATTGATGGCCCTTAATATTGTAGCAAAGCAGAGGTTAGCAACTAATTAGCCAGAAAAAAATAGTGTTTGAGATGGAATAGCTTTTGTCTCCCTACTCCCCCAAAGCTCTAGGCTGAGCATTTTCCCAGTCCATCCAAGATCTCTTTTGTCCCCTATTCCCCTATCCAGTAGATTCTGTTTCAGGGACCTCAAGATAGTCCAAGGTTCTTTCTGATCTATTAAAATGTTCTTGGATCTCTTCCCATGCATCGACACTGGTCCCGAGATCTATTCCAAAAACAACTCATTAACAATTTGATTTGAAGACTTTTGCTACAGCTTACTGTAGAGGTTTTAGAAGCTTAATCCAGTTACCATAATTGATAATTACAGCTCTGGCTTGTGGATTTCTACCTTTCTTATTCCTTATTTCTGTCAAGGTCAAGAGGGAGGGAGAATGTGATAGTTTAAATAATGAAAGTAATTCATCTTATCTACTTTACCATCTGTCTTTGCTAAATATTACATTACATCTATATCTTTATCTATTACAATTATTAGGATATTTATTATTTGTGAAGCCTGTTTGCATTTATTACCTCATTTGATCAAAATATAAGATCATTATGTAAATCTAAAGTTGCATTGCTTATCTAGTCACACTCTTTACTGAGCAAAAGAGGAAGAAGGAAAAAAAAATACCCTTTCCCTGAGACTCAAGGACATTAAGTGGATCATTGGATTATAATTTTAGAGATGAATCCTGCCTCTTCATTTTTTTTTGTTTGTTTGTTTTTCTTTTCGCCAATGAAGTACTGAGAGATTTAATAACTTTCAAAGGTCACCTAGCTAATATTATCTGAGATGGAATTTGAATTCAGGTCTTCCTGACTCCAGGTCCAGTGCCTTATCCACTACATACAACTATCTCTAAATGGCTTACTGAAGGTTGCAACAAATCACTAGCAGAGCTGGGAAAAGAAAGAGTCCCTGACTCTTGATTTTGGAACTCTTCTTACTATCTCCTTACTAAGGTCTAATACTGTGAATTTTTTTACTAGAATATAGCATAGTTTGGAGTTGAAAGTCAAGTAGATAAATCCATATGATCTGAAAATGAAAACTGTCTTGGGGGTTTCAGAACAATTGTAGGTTAATTTTTTAACTACTTTGCATGTAAGGGTGGTCACAAAAGGTGAATACTAGGAGCTATTATCTGAAATTTATCACTTTTGACACCAGAAACTCACTGAATCTCATATTTTGTAGGCATCTTAGAGACCATCAATTCTAAATAGTACCTGACCAGTTACAAAACCCTCAAAACAATCCCGTTAATAGGTGATCATCCAACCTTTCCCAAACTGTTTCTTGTTCGAGGAAGCCAAGACAACCTATTCCCCTTTTGGATATCACTATTTGATTGTTAGATTTTCCTTCCATTGAGCTAAAATCTGCAATTTTTTACAAATTTATTCAATTTCGGCCCTGAGAGTCTAAATAGAATTATTTAATTTTCTAAGCCACATACCTAGAAAAATAATTAATTCAGACAGCTATCACTTAAAACCCTCCATGACTTCTTTTTCTCAAAGACACATATTTCCAGTACTTTCAACCCATCCCTATTTGGAATGTGCTCTCAGAAAAATTGTGTGCACAAGCTATAACCAAATAGGGGAAAAAATAATGGTACTGCTTCCAACAATCATGAGAGTGAAGAGAATGTACTTGTCTTCATTTAGCATTGTTTGCTAATTTGCTGAATTTGTTCTTTACCCCCATACAAGTAACTATTTTTCTATTATTTAAGTAAAGGTTTTTCTTCCTCAGAGAGGGGAATATAAGCAACTATTCCTCAGTTTAGTGGTGACAGCAATATAGAGAGCTGATATTGACATGTAGTATGTATATAGAGTGTGACAGAAAGCCTCCAATAGTCTTTGAGACTGGATGACAATTGCCCACTTTTGATGATTGACATGGACATAAATGTAATTTTTTAAAATTTTCTTTTATTTTCTTTTATTTTTAGGCAATTCGGGTTAAATGACTTACCCAAGGTCACACAGCTAGTAAGTGTTAAGTATTTGGTCTGAGTCTGGATTTGAACTCAGGTCCTCCTGATTTCAGGGCTGGTGCTCTACCCACTGCACCACCTAGCTGCCCCCATAAATGTAATTGTTAACTGGACTGAACCAGCCTCTAATCTGTGGATGGCTGGAGTCAAACAGAGCAGGCTAGAAACAGGAGAGTCAGGAATCAAACGTTAGTTTTAATTTTAAAGTGAGGGAAATTCATGCAAGCAAGAAGGTAGATTAGAGACATATGCCAGGGACACACCACTAGTGGGGGCACTCGAGGCAGTGAGACTGAACCTTGCTTTATATACTTGTGGCTAGATAAATTCAAACAATATAGTGTAGCAACAGGAGTGAGGTACAACAGCAACAGTGAGGCAAGATTGTCTAGTGACAAAAAATCCATTCATAGCAGTCCTTCATCACTGGTCCTGTGGATGCTTGCCAGAGCTCATAGACCATGAGTTATAAAAGGTGAGGGCAAAGGATTGTTGTTATGCCAAGCTCAGAGCACAGTTTTCTTGCTGAGCCTTAGCTCTGGAAAATAGAGTATCTCTTAATATCTTGACATTTTCCTTCTTGGCCAAAGGGAGGAAGTCTGAAAGTACCCCTACCCTTACGGCCAGTAATGGAGAGGCAGGTATAAGCCAAGATACCACAAGAGGACAGAGTTGGGCCAGGACTAGATGTTGCCCAGGGGATTAGTGCCTTGAGGGAACCTAGAGGAGAAGTGTGTCCCTGGTATCATTGCTAACCATTGTTTGCTTGCAAGCAGAAACGAGAGGGAAGAAAAGAATGTAGAGGGAGAAAATGCCAATACAGGCTTGAATAAGGGCCTTGGTGGTTGGGCACATAACAAAATGGAATAGATTTAAAAAAAAAATGACTGTATAGTCAACCCTTGTCCCGAATCTTGGGACAGCTGTCTCATCTGGAGGTTGGCTGCTTCTGGCTCCTTACTAGATGAACCTTGAGGTTCCTGGAGACTTCTACCATCCACTCAGGAGCAGAGGCTTTCTTCAAATGATCCAGGAGCTCATACCCACAGCTTTTACAGCTGTGGGAGTAATCAAAAGAACCTGGTAAGGGCTGTTAGAAACAACGATGGATTGACAATTGTGAGACAACTCGTCATGTCAATCTTTGGATCTGAGTTTTAGGTCAGCATTTTTAGTTAAAGGTCTCTAAACAGCACAAAGAAACAGTTCAGTTTCCCAGGCACAAAAGGCTAGTTCCAAATAATGCAATAAAGTTTTTTTTTTTTACAATTCCCAAAATTGTGTAATTCCATTAAATCAGGTCACATTAATGTCACCTTACAGATCAAACTACTTATAGGGCTCACAATGGACTAGTTTTTTGAAGGGAGATTTGTATATCACCAAGGTAATCAAGAAAATTTAACTTGCAAAGCAAGACAATAATTAACATCAATGTTAACTAACATCAATCCTCCTCATATCCTAGTAACCCATTCTCAATATCCATTTAATCACACATTTTGAGTCCCAGATATCTCATGTAGTTATCTGGTACCTAGATATCTTTCCTTGGACAATCGACTTTATTGTCAGGACACTTCTAAAGGGGGCTCTGCTTCTCTGGTTCCAAATCTATACGTTCCTAGATAATTCTGACTTAGTATAACTCAGTACAAACACTTAAATTTGGTTTTTCAATCTTCAAACTTCAGAGAATTTTGGTTTATATGCCATTTGCTCTTTCTATCCTTACCTAAATTCTGTACCTGATAAAAGAATCTCAAAAATGTATGAGTGTCCAACAATAAAATGTGCTCTTTTGCCTTTTAAATTTACCAGACAGATATTTTTAATAATAGGAAAAAAATTTCACCATTTTGCCATTATCCATATAATTTATAAGTAAAATTTGGTCCAATTTTGAGAACGTTTTACTAAAACACTCAAAGCCTAAATTTCCATGATAGATAAATTTGGAAGCCAATCATAGAATTCTGTTGCTTTTTACTATTCCATTTATTTAGAAAACTTTTACATTATATCTTTGTCATTACTTTGTTTAATCATTTCCCACTTATGAGAATATCATCCCAATATCATACTTTGACCACAAAAATAGATTAAAATTGTATGATATTCATACTTTCATCCTATTAAAGTAACTCAGATATGTTCCAGTATCAATCTATTATTTCATCGACTTAGTATTGTACTTACAGGACTTCTTCATTATAGAAATTTGCTATAAAAGGAAAAAGAGGAAATAGTTATAACAATGTAACAGAGGTGGAGGGAAACTCCCTTAGCTCTGTTTGATTACAAGTATGAGTCATATCTGACATCCAATCATGTAGTTACAATGCATCAAAAGCAATGCTAAGGATTAATCAGGTGGAAAAATTTCCTTTTCAGAAAAGAAATAGCGTAATGGGGACACAGAGTCAGGCAAATCCCACTTAGGCCACCCTGAGGTCATCCCCAAAACTTTTTCCAAGGCACAGACATCCACCTTTAATAGTTCCCAGACTGCAGCAACGACATTTTCTACGATTGGCTTCATGACAATTCAGACAATTCTCCCTGCAATCAAAACTCAAAACAGTAGTAAATCAGAGTACAAACAATTTTTACCTTAAATAGCAAAATTTCACAAACCACAAGTTAGGGTTTAACTATCTTTTCTGATATTTCCCAAGCAGTTAACATGTCATTTATCCTTTATTTATAAATTAAAACTGCCGATATTCTGAGTCAGACATACAGCAAATACCTGGTAGTTAACTCATCATTAATATGTTGAAGCTGCATCTTCTAACCACCCCACAAATTTTGATAACAGCCAATAATTTTCAAATACAAATTAGCTATAAACGTTATTATGTTTATAACAAATTATACCTCATTAAATATTTAACAGTTTTCAAATATCTATTTTTTCATGTCCTTTTTAAAAGTCCAATTCATGTGCAATAGCATCCAGGTTAAAAAGTTGTTTTATCTAACAGCATTTCTGTTACAA
>NW_020954584.1:299338-358581 GCF_900497805.2 Vombatus ursinus
GCATCCAGGTTAAAAAGTTGTTTTATCTAACAGCATTTCTGTTACAACGGTCTTTCAAATTTTACAACATAACAAAATTTAGAGATATAATAATAACACAAACAACATCATGCATTTAAAACATGGAACAAAACTTCACATGGCATCAATTCAGTTAATTGCATTTCCAAGTTATCATATAAAAATCATTAATCTTACTACCTTTAGCATTTCAAAACCACTTTAGAGTTATCAGGTATGGAACAATTACTATATTCAATTAAAGAAATAATAACAATGTGCTTGGCATGTGCCAATTATTGTGTTAAGCACTTTACAATCATTATATTGTTTTGATTTCACAACAGCCCTGGGAGGTGGGTACCATTATTATTTTTATCTTTTCAGATCAGGAAACTGGGCCAAACAGAAATAAAATAACTTGCCTAAGATTACATAGCTAATAAATTTCTGTGACTGGAAAATAATTTAAGTTCCCCTTCACTTTTCCAGCATTTTTCCCTGATTTGGGAACCTTTTCTGAGATGATTGAGGAAGGGTTAACAAGAGGTAGGTATAATGTGCAAACCTTTTACCTACTTTTTTTCCCCTTTCTTCATTCTGGGATTACACCAAAGTAGGTGCCTTCTTTCATTGCCCTAGAACAGTGAAGCTATCAATCTTCAAAGGAAAATGCCATCTACTTTAAACTTTTATAAAATTTAATCTTGTTTTTCCTTAAAACAAATTATGCAGAGTGGTACCCCAAAACTTTCTAATATATTTCAGAAGGGAGTGAGTTCCTGGAATTACCCAAAGTCTCAGGAGTTCTGCCCTGAAATCTTAAAATGATTAATTTTCAAACTCCTTAATCTGGTAAGATGGTTTTAGCAGTTCTGCAAACTTTGATTATCTGACTTTTTTTTTTTTCCTTATTACCTAAACTCCAGTGGAAATCCTAAAGTAGGAGTTAATCCTGCTTACTGGGACAATTACTTTAAGTATGAAGTCCATTAATATTTCCTAGTGTTCTAAACTCTTTGGCTAGAGTACTTAGATTTTTTTCTGGCTGTCTTCATTTTAAATCTTTGAAAGTTAAAATCAGCACACGACACAAACATGACACAGACATTTTATATTTTATAAAGACACAAACAGAAAAAATGACAAGAGACAGATACAAACAAACTTTTTTAACAAAGTGTGCAATCACAGTCCATACAGAGGCACACAGTTACAGAGGTCTGCAGTTTCAACTTTACAGAGACATGCAGTTTGAAAAACAGCAGAAGCATGCGGAGAAGACAATTAACTAAGGTGTGCAGTCTAAGAAAGGATATCCTTACCAGAGTGATTTGAGATGAACTGGGTTGCTAGAGGCGCCCTGGGATTTTCTTCAGAAAGAATTGTGAGCTCAATCAAGGTAGGAGGTCAGAGGATAAAAGCAGGGACAAAAGCAGATGATTCACCAGAGGAGATGGGGTTGCATTCCAGAGAAATAAATTTCTGGTGGTGCCTTGTCCATTCCCACTGGTACTATTGAGTCCACTGGCCTGGTTCTGTGTTCAGACACACTTCTGACACCAACTGTTAACTAGATCTAACTGACCTCTTACCTGTGGATCGTCAGAGCTGAACAGAGCAGGCTAGAGACAGGAGGGTCAGGAATCAAACAGAAATTTAATTTCAAAGTGAGGGAAACAGCTTTCAAGCAAGGAGGCAGAATAGACACATGTGTCAGGGCCCTACCCCTAGTGGGGGGACCCAAGGCAGTGAGCATGGATCTTGATTTATATATTTATGGCTAGATAGAGTGAAAGAGAGTAATGTAGCAACAGTGGTGAAGCACAAGAGCAACAGAGAGGCAAGATTGTCTAGTGATAAAAAGTCCATTCATAGCAGAGCTTCATGTCTGGGCCTGTTGGTGCTTGCCTGAGCTCAGAGACCATCAGTTCCAGAATGTGAGGACAATGGATTGTTGTTATGCCAAGCTCAGGGCATGACTTGTTTTCTGGGCTTTACCTCTGGAAAACAGGGTGTCTCATAGTATCTTAACAATATCATCAAAAAAAAAACAAAGTACTGCTAAAAATTACTGAAATTTAAGCAAAATAATGAAGTCTTCAGAATAAAGGTATTATTTTATCATGGCTACCAGTTAAAGGAAAAGGTTGAAAAGAATGATATATGTCAGAAATGATTAGCTGGTTACAAAAAAATCATGTCTGAATGCATAGGAAAGAGGAGAATCACCATGCTGGTATTCCTTTGTGCTTTATTGATTTCTGTGCTGTATTCATTTCTGGGTTAAGCAATCAAGTGCCTACAATAAGCCTAGAGCAAATATGGCAGTCTCGGGGTTAGATTGTGAAAGAGGGGTCAGCTTAGGTCAAAGATGGAGGAGACCAAATATCTTACATCTAACAACAGTAGGATTGGGTCCATGAGAAGTTATTCCAACATATATGAGATAAGGAGGCTTAGTCTCCAATAAGTAAAAAAGCAAATAAATAAATGAATTAATCAATTAATAAATAAATGAACTAATAATTGATAATTAATGGATAAATAAATTAGATGGTTTTAGAAAATCAAATCCCTTTCACTCATGATTCCTTCATATTACCCCCTTCCCAAAACAAAACAAAACAAAACAAAATAACTAGCCATTTTAAAAATCCTGCACCACATTTTGCAGTGAATTTGTTTGTAGTTTTAAATTCCCTGCCACCTTGGTAGAGAGGTAGAGCTCCTTGATTCCTGGTACACCTTACTTTTAGTCTCCCTTACAATTCTTTGAATTTCATCCTATTTCATCCTTCCTGAAATCACATATATAATGGATTTTAGGTACCTCCTTTCTCAAGGAATTTAGTTTTTGGCTCACAGGTTTCCTCTCTATATCTATTATTGATTTCATACATGGTAGCTCCAATAACATGCTGATATTCTGTAGGAAACATTCCCCTCCTAGTTCATTGGTCTACTAAGATGTTCTACAACCTACACATAAACTCAGGCAGGGTATTCACTCGTCTACCTCAATCATTTTATACTCTGAAAATCACTTTTATACTAATATTTCCCCAGTATTTTGCCTTTTTCCTACATCTCAATACTTCAAAACATGTACTGTAATCTTACTTCAACCTCTAGGCCAGAACTTCTTAATTATTGTGTGTGTGTGTGTGTGTGTGTGTGTGTGTGTGTGTATGTATATGTATGTGTGTATGTGATGGACTGCCTGGGCAGAGTGACGAATCCTGTGCCACTCTATCATCAGAATAATATTTTAAAGACATGAAATAAAATAAAATAAGATTATGATGGATTATATTGAATTATATTGAGATTATATTGAAATGTATTTATCAAAATATTGAAGAAATGAAGTCACAGACCCCCAAGTTAACAACATATTTTCTCATCATTTAATCTTCTATGTTCTCACAGTCTATCAACCCTGGCCTTAATTTGTTTTTCTTCCTCAGAGTCTTCACCCTGTAGATATATGGAATATTTTGGGGAGTACTCTCTCTGGACCCTGAGGATTTTATTCTCATAAATACTCTTAGTACTAGAATATATCTGAATTGTTTTTAGTGCAAGATGAGCCTCAAGAGATTATACTTGTGGATGTGACACAAGGTCAAGTAACTAATTGAAGCTTTGAAGGGTAGGTGGGAGAGCTGGAGATCAAGAGTCCCACAAAATCATGTTCATCCTTTTTGGCTTGGTTGTATTAGGTTTGTGACAGTCAGGTCACCCTCTATGGACATTAATCGCTGTAACACATGAACCTGGTTTCAGAACCTGGTTTCAGGGTTACATAGATGTCCAAGACAGACAGATGCAATAGTACATGACATCAGGGAGCTGTCCAGACCATTTGTGAAGATATAATCAAAATAATCAATGAAAGGTTCAGAGGATTCCTCAATTCCTTTGTGGACTACTTGTTATTGAAATTCCTGTGTTCCTTCCATGCCTTAATAGGACAGGAGGGCTTATGGAAGTGATTGTTGAAAACTAAAAATAAATAATTAACAAAAAATTAAAAAAAATAAAAATAGTAAGTTTAATAAGAAAAAAAAATCAGGACAGGGCACCTATACAATACTGAATTTCCTTGCTGACTCAGTTCCAGAGAATTAAGAGATTGGAAATGGACTACAACTAAAAGGAAGGGGAATTGGAATAGAGGTGTTGTGTCCTTTGATGCATGTTTCTAATTTCACTTGATTGTATCATGTTTTTACCAATCAAATTGAACTGTTTAACCATGCCCTTGAACTTTGAGAAAATGATGTAATTCACAGGACCTTTTAGGAAGTGAGTGGAGTCTGGGTGAATGAGAAGTATACAGATAGTTGTTGACAGATACTCTTTGGTTTATATGCATTATCACTATTGAAATTTATTGTTAAGGAAATAAACATGTCTTAATTTCATTAGAAAAATTCATGTTAACCTCAAGAAATCTCTGAAAAGATCTAAGCAATCTACAGGGGTCTTGAGACCTCATTTTGAAAGCTGGTAAACTGATGGATGACTAGAAAAATAAATAGTGGGCACAAAAAAGCCTTTATTTTAAAAAAAAAAGTCATGCTAGACAAATCTTAATCTTACATAAAGTTATATAAATAATAAAGATATACATTAGTAGAGAGATACAGATTTAAATAGATGTGCATGCAGATATGTAACATTACCTGATAGATCAGGATAAATGATGAATGTATGGTTTATCCAGATTTTGTCATTACATCTGACAATGACCTTTGTTCCATTATTGTGAACAGATTGCAGAAGAAGAACAAATGTAAGTTAGATGATAGTATACATGGATGGATTGAATCAGTTTCAAATAATATTCTTTACATTGTGGAAGGAGGTCTTTGGACATATTACCTAGAGATGTGTTCATGGTCCTTTGCTTTTCAACATTGTCCTCATTCCCACACTCCACATTTCAAAATAGGTCTTTTTGCTGTCCTTCACATACAGCATTCCATCTCCTTTGCGATGCCTGTACCCCATGCCTAGTAGACAACCTTTTCTCTTATCCACCTCATAAAATTCCTAGCATCCTTTAAGGCTTAGGTCAAGTGTCATCCTTTACATTAGATAAGCTTTGATTTCCCATATACCCCTACTGATTGTGCTGCCTCTAAAATTAGATAGTGTTTGTTTTGTGCCTGTTCTATATTTACTTCTGAGTGTTCATGTTGTTTTCCCCACCCTCTTATATAATGCAAGCTTCAGAAGGGCAAGAATGATTTTATTTTGCCTGTGTATCACCCACACCTAGTATTCAGTCAGTCAATAATGATTTACTAAGTACTGACTATGTTCTGGGCACTGTACAAAATACCTGACACAGAATAGATATATACAAAATTATTGTGACATTTAATTGATCTTTTTAATGAAAGGCAATGCTACACTAGCATTTCATTCATGAAAAAAATGAAGTTTATCTTATTTATATATGTATAGATATGTATATATTCAGAAATTAAGGACGTAACATAGTCTGCTCATAGACAATATAGGCTTCTCATTTCTTCTTTACTATTCTTTCATTGGTTCCACTAAAAATAGCTTGATAAACCTAATCATGTACACTCTAATATGGAATCCTTTTTACACATTACAGGAAATCATATAAGTAAAGCTCCCAATATGGACACAACGAACACTAGTTAGCAATTTCTTTTTTTTTAAATATATCCTTGAATTTTCCTTTTACTCATCAACAAAATCCTTCTTTTGATATTTTTCCTTCCTGCCCCTCACACCTGACTTTGAGTCTGGTGGTTTTATTAGGGGCCTTTTACTAGCTAACCAAAGTTTCCTTCCGGCTGCATAATTTTCTGATGGCATTTTTCATTTGGGTATTTCTCAGTGTGTAGATTAAAGGGTTTAACATGGGGGTGATGATTGTGTAGAAGACTGCAACAGCTTTATCGATGGGAAAGGTTGCTGCAGGCCTCATATAGATAAAAATACAGGGAACAAAGAATAAAACAACTACAGTGATGTGAGAACCACAGGTAGAGAGGGCTTTGCGTCTCCCGTCTATACTGTGAGTCTTCAGAGAACTCAGGATGACAGCATAGGAGACCATTAACAGGAGGAAGTTTAAGAAGCAGATGAAACCACTGTTGGCTGCAACAAATAAACCAAGGGTGTGAGTGTCAGTGCAGGCAAGGTTCAGCAAAGGATTTAAGTCACACATAAAGTGATCTATGACATTGGGACCACAAAAGGGTAATTGGATCAGGAAGAGCATCTGTATAGTTGCATGAATGAAGCCTCCTATCCACACCACACCCAATAAGAGGCCACGCACTCTCCAGTTCATGATGGTCGTGTAGTGCAAAGGCTTGCAAATTGCTACATACCTGTCATAGGCCATTACTGTGAGCAGGATGCCCTCAGCACCTCCAAAGAAGTGTTCACCAAAGACTTGGGTCATGCAACCATTGAAGAGAATGGTTTTCTTTTTATAGAGTGAGTCTATAATGAGTTTAGGTGTGTTAACAGATGAATAGCAGGCATCTATAAAGGACAGGTAGGCCAGAAAAAAGTACATAGGGGAATCAAGGCTTGGGCTGATTTTGATGCTTATGACAATGTGTGTGTTACCTACCATTGTAATGGCATAGATGATAAAAAACACAAGAAAAACAATTTTCTGCATCTTTGGATTCTCTGTAAGACCCAATAGAATAAATTCAGTCACATTGTTTCCATTATCCATTTATTCCATACAGATGTTGAATTCAGGCTAGACTTTTTTATCTGAGAAATGAGTAAAAGTTTTCAGTACAGTTGCCTTGCATTTTTTTTGGATTCTGCTCTAGAAAGGTCAAGAAAAAAGATTGGCCTTGGAATCAAAGAAGACTACATTCATATCCCAAATACCCCTGTCACTGTGTAAACTTGAATTAGGAAATTTATACCCTCTGCGTCTCTATACACTTATATTTATACTTAAGTGGCTTAGAGAACAGGCACATGGTATAGTGAATAGGGCACAAGATCTGTTCAAAGTATTCTCCAATGCATAATACTAATAATAGAGTAGCTATCATTTATATGCTACTTATAAAGTACTATATACTTGTTTGTAATTTTAATTGTTTGAAAAGTGATTTACATATGTTCTCTCATTTCTTTCTCACAAAAACTCTTTAGTCTAGATTCAATTTTTCTACTATTTTAGAGATAAGGGAATCAAGGGTAGGAAAAGTTCAGTTATTTTCCCAGAGTAACACACCTAATAAGTTTCTGAGGTGGAATTTGAATTCATATGTTTTGGATTTCAAGTCTATCATTCTATTCTTTGAATTAAGTAGTTGTATAACCTGGCCATGTTACTTAATCTCTCTTTGCCTCAGTTTCCTACTCTGAATATTGAGGTGTATGTGTGTATGTGTATATGTGTGTATAGAGATAGGTCTCCTCCCCTTGTGGTATATATCAGTTATAAATCTATGATCTTAAGATAAGATTATATGCATTCCCTCAGTGGGCATTTTAAAGAATAATTTTAACAAGGTTAAATTCAACTTAATTGCCCAATCATCATTCAAATCATTGTATCATATCTCTCCTGCTATTTAGGTACACAAGATAGAGTGATGTGACCTAGCAAATAGTATAGTTAGATAGTTTAGGAATGCATTGAATGTTGGGACTGTTTAACATTTTCATCGTTGACTTAGATAAATCTATATTTGACTTCCAAAATATATTTGCAAATGACACCACCTAGGATGGATAGATAATACAATTATAACAATTCCCTCAGAAGAAATTGTCCTAATAGCTATCTGAAAGGCTTGTTGAGACTTTCTCATATTTCAGGTTAGTGGATGAAGAGAGTTGACACACATGTTCCTCACTGTCACAACTAGGATCTTCTTTCTCTGCTAAAATCTATCATCTAGCTCTCCTTATTTCACATTTACTCTATCTTTGTCCTCTAGATCACCTTATTTCATTTCTCTAAGAGTTCAGTACTTGGTTCATAATCTTTCTCTCCATACCCAAACTACAACATATTTATTTTATCTTCAGTCTCTGTGCCTACCAGTTCATTGTCCTCCTCAAATCAGTCGGTCAAGAGTCAATATCCTTTGTTGTTGAAGAGGGTCATGATGTCATATCTTGTAAAAATATGAAAAAAAATTAAGTTTGGAGATTGAAAACATGTCAATCACTGTTCAGTTGAGAAAAATCTAATCTAACCTAGTATTATTTTATTTCACCATGCCTCTATTTTTTTATTCCAAATCCTGTCTTCGCTTCTCTGAGTTTCCCTTTATTTTTAAAGCAATTCTGCTTATTTTCCAGGGGAATCTTAAGTCATGACCCTATCAATGTAGCCTTTAACTGCAGACAAACAAACATAATGACAAGTGCAGAAAAGGAGTCATCTCAGTATTTAGATTTAAATTATACCTAGTCTCCTATAGATTCTAAGACATAGAAAATCTAGGAGAAGTTCACACATTTACCTTACTGTCCAGTATTATATCTAATGGTTTATATTGCATTATGACTTACTGTATCATATGTTACAAGTGTTTCAAATTTTGGATGATTCCGATTTAAAAATTGCTCTTTAGAGCAGTATGGTCTTATGTAAGTGAAGACCCGTCTTGAAATCACTGACTCTGTCTCTGTTTTACTTACGTTCTCTTTGTTTCTTAGTTCCTTTATCTAATAAATGTAAATACATTTCATTTATATGCTGATTTACACTTTACTAAGAACTTTTCTCCCAAACATCTCCAACTGTTAGCCTTTGTCAATGTTATTGTTTTCATATTACAGAGGAGGAAACTGAGGCTCAGAAAGATGACGAGTCAGAAACTATCAAAATGAAATACTCTGACACTGCAATTCATGCCTTTTTATCGTCATCATCACCATCATCATCATCATCACCACCACCACCACCATAAACACCACCACCATCATCATCATCATCATCGTCATCACCACCACCACCACCATCAACACTACCACCACCACCATAAACACCACCACCATCATCACCATCATCATCATCATCACCACCACCACCACCATCAACACCACCACCATAAACACCACCACCATCATCATCATCATCATCGTCATAATCATTCCATGAAGTTATTTGCCTTGCTTGCTTCTAAGTTTGTTTTAAGAATAGAATGTTATACTGTAAATTAAATCCCTTCAAAAATAATGAACTAAGTCATTGTAAGGAATTACAATGAAAGGCATGAATCAAAGTGAATATCAGATCCACTGGCTTTTGTGAGAGTAGGCAGAGAAACTTACCCTAGTCAAATGTATGTATTGAGGTGCTTTCTCACATATAAAAGAGAATTCTCACTTTTATGATGATGTTTCCATTGAATAGAAAGGTGGAAGAATTGTTCAACCTCTGAGTCATTCAGTGATTAATGGAAAGATTTTCAGGATCATTGCCTCCAGGGACTCCTTCACCTCACAGCTAGGAAAACTGAACTTTATTCAGTAATATTTTCTCTAACAATTCAGAAACAAAAGAACAAAAGAAAAAGACTTAAATACAAAGAGGACTCATTGTGCCCTTATGACAACAGGCAGAAATGAATCTAAATGACCAATGTTTATGTCTCATCTCCCTTTACCTAGTCACAGAAAAATATATCTAAACAGAATCCTATAAAAGTTCAGGGACCTATTTTCATACCCAGAGCTGTGTTCTCAGAGGAATTAATTATCAAGAGTGTCAGAAGTACTTTGCCTTGGAAGATCTATTATTTTGGGAATGTGTTTGTGAAACAATGCACACTTCTTTTCTTTCCTCTCTCTTTATTGGAACCTTCAATTATGTGCCCTAGAAGTGAGGTAATGAAGTGTGTCAATTAGTATGAAGCCTCCTGGAAGTTAGTATCTGGCTCACCAAGGATTCAGTGTCCTACCTGAGTGGCAGAGTCAGGGAATGTTAGACCATTTGCATTTCCCTGATGTACCCTCCATACTGGCGTAATAGGAGTTGACAACTGTAGATCCGCAGCTAACTGCCCAATTCCTTTATCAACCCCACAGCATTTATCAGTTTAGGAGAAGTTGTGGTCAATTACACTATCAGGCAGAAGGAGACAATGACTGGGCATACAATTGTTCTGGATGTTTTCTTTTATTATAGTTGTAAATGAGTCATAATTTTCCCCATGAAGCTTTGAATGGAATTGAGGATGATAGGGACATCCAGATGTTGTTGTTGTTGTATTTAGTTGCTTTTGGTTTTCACTCTCAGTTAATACTGTTTCAGAGCCCCACTGCAATGATATGGATCTTCCAATTCAACTGAGTCAGCTTGAACATCCCAAATCAGAGATTCAAATTGTTTCTGTGATGATTTTCACCACTACCTTGAGGATAATCATCTATGGTGAAAGTGAAATTAAAATAAAGGCTAGGCATTCTCCAAATGATAAATGTTCAAAGAAAATAAAGCCACTTTTAACATGAAGAAATTAAAATCTAAACTAGGAATAATAATAGGAAAAAGGTGTTCAAAAGTATTAATAACTAGAGAAATTCAAATTAAAACAACTCTGAGGGTGTATCTTATACCCCTCAGATTGGCAAAGTTGGAAAAAAAGATAAATGGCAAATGCTGGAAAACTAAAATATGAAAGCATTGTTATTAGAACTGTCAGCTGGTCTAGTAATTCAGGAAAGCTATTTCAAACAATGTAATCTACATTATTAAATTATACATGTTCTTTGATTCAACAGTACTAAATTAGATCTCTATTTGAAAAGGAGAAAAAGAACCATGTGATATACATGCATACATACATACACACAGATGTATATATATACATACACATGTATATGTGTATATGTATATGTGATATATATGACACACATATTTCTATCTTTATCTATTTATATTGATCTCTATTTCTATCTTTCTATCTATCTGTATCAGCGTTTTATGGTAGCAAATGAATTAAAGTTCTGCCAATAATTTGGGGAACAGCTCATAAAATTATGAGTTATGAATAGGATGGAATTGTGCTATAAAAATGATGAGAAGTATACACTCCACTATAAATTGATGCTACATTTCAACTGTGCCCTCACTGCTGTCAGGCAATCCTATTATACTTCACTTATCAATGCTCTGTCTCACTCTCCACAGTGGCTTTTCCAAATTTTTCTTCCCTCCTCTAACCTCATATGACTCTCTCGTCCCTTACTCTTTCATCTGAGAACATCTTCTCATATTTTACCAAAAGAAAAATGAAGCTATTTGTCTTCACTTCACTTTTATCCCCTCTTTCTCCTCTCCTGTCACTCAGATACCTTCTGCAACTTTCTCTTCCATCACTCTTGTTTCTCACAATAAAGTAGCCTTACTCCTCACCAAAATTAACACCTTTACTTGTTCTAATGATCTCATTTCATCCCATCTCTTCCAACAGATTGTCCTTCTTTGATCCCCATTCTTTCATTCTTTTACTTATTCTATCTCTTTCTCTCTCTTCTTCTTCTTCTTCTTGCTTATTTGCTACTGCCTACAAACATGCCCTTGTCTTCCTCATTCTCAATATTTCTCACTCAATCCTTCCACGCTTACTAGTGTCTCATGTATCTTCTGTCCCTTTTATCTAAATTTCTTGAAAAGGCTCTCTGCAATAGGTTTCTTTACATTTTCTCTTCTCACTCTCTTGACCCCTTACAATCTGGCTTCCAACCATATCATTCCACCAAAATTTCTCTCTCCAATGTTACTAACATTCTCTTAGGAGACAATGCCAGTAGTTCTTTTTTTTTTTCTTCAATGGTCAGTCTCCTTGACATCTTGATAGTTTTTGACACTGTTGACATTTTCTGTTCCTTTATATTTTCTTCTCCATAAGTTTTCAGAACACCACTCTCTCCTGGTTTCCATCCTAGCTCTCTGACAGCCCCTTCTCTGTTTTCTTTGCTGTATCTCCATCCAGATTATACCCTCTAATCATAGGTGTAACTCAGAGTTCTGTCTGGGACTTTCCTTTCTTCTCCTTTTATACTTCTTCTCTTGGTGAATCCCATGGATTATTGATTACAAACTGAACATAGTATCTTTTCCCCTAAATCCTCCCTCTCCTACCTTCCCATTACTATAGAGAGCAATACCAGCCTCCTAGTCACTCAGGATTGCAACATAGGAGTCCTCTTGGATTCCTTACTATCTCTGACCTCCTCTATCTAATCTGTTGTGAATACCTATTGATTTTCACTTTGCAATATCCCAAATATTTCTTCTTCTGTCCTCTGACATTGTCTTCACTATAGTGCAAGCCCTCATCACCTCACTTCTTGATCACTGAAGTAGTCTGTTGCAAAGTCCACCTGTGTAATGTCTCTCCCCGTGTCAATCCATTCTTCAATCATCCACTGAAGTGATTTTCCTAAAACATAGATCCAACAATCTCACTATCAATCCCTTCCCCTGACACACACACAGTTAAGCCCAGTGATTTCCTATTACCTTCGGAAGTAAACAGAAAATGTTCTACTTGGCATTCAAAGTTCCTCATAACCTAACTCCTCCTACATTTCAAGTCTTCTGGCACATTGCTCCTTGACATGTACTCTTCTATCCAGTGGCACTGGCTTCCTTGGTGTTCCAGAAACAAGACAATCCATCTCTTGGCTTTGGGCCTTTTCCCTCTCTGTTTTCCATGTCTAAACACTTTCCTTCCTCTCCTCCCACTAATGACCTTCTTGGTTTCCTTTCAACCTCACCTAAAATCCTACCTTCTACAGGAAGCCTTCCCTAAACCCTGTTAATTCCAGTGCTTTTCCTCTTTTAATTATTATTTTTTTTTTTGGTTAGGCAATTGGGGTTAAGTGACTTGCCCAAGGTCAAACAGCTAATAAGTGTTATGTGTCTGAGATCAGATTTGAACTCAGGGCCTCCTGACTCCAAGGCCACAGCTCTATGAATTGTACCACCTAGCTGCCCCTTTTAATTATTTCTTATTTATACCATATGTAGCTTGCTTTGTATATTGTCTCCCCCATTAGATTGTAAACTCCTTGAGGGCAGGGACTGCATTTTGCCTCTTTTGGTATCACCAGGACTTAGTATAGTGCCTGACACATAGTAGGTGCTTAATTAACATTTATTAAATGAATGAATGAAAGTTAAAAAAAAAACTGAGGAGATTTGCATGATACAGAATGAAGTAAGCAGAAGCAGGAGAATAATTCATACAATAATAACATTATTGTTAAGATAAACAACTTGGTAAGACTTTAGTATTCTGATTTAAAACTCAATTTTATCAGCTGATCTGTTAGACTTCAAATGTATGGAACAACTCCTCACCTTCAGGATAAAATGATCACCTGTTATCTCATCATAATGAAAAATGACTCAAATTTTCAATCTCAAAACCTTCTCAATTCACTCTCAGTTTTTTCTCCCCTTGGAGAACTAGAGGATGAAGCACTAAACTCATTCCAATGCCTTTATAGAGGGTTCATAAACCTGGTAACTCCATTCTCCATCAGCAGCTCTACTTAGCTTCAATTCTACACTGAATCCAGTATAACCTATTCCTTTCTCATGGATCACATTCCTCTGGCTTTTCAGCTTTATTTCATGTGCTTTCTTTTCCCATTAGATTGCAAGCCTCTTGAAGGGAGAACCTATATCTTTTTTTCTTATTTCTGTCACCAACACTGATCTCTATGACTGACAAATAGTAGGTACTTAATAAGTATTTATTGAAGTATTGAATGGTTACAGAGAATTCATGATGAAATGTGCTATTCACCTCTAACAAAGAGGTTATAGACTTATGTGATGGTTGAAATTGTGTTTTTTTTTTAACATGAACAATGGATTAATTTGATTTGTTTGACTATTCATGTTTGCAACACATTTATTTTCTTTCTTTATCATGGTAGGAGAGCAGAGTAGAGAAAAACTTTCAATGATAAAAAATTTTAATGAAAAAAATAAAAGCTAGGGAACATATGCAAATAAGGCAAAGGTATCATTTCTTTCTGTATTGATGAATCTTAACTTTCATGCCTTAATATCAAGGAGAATGCATGAGACACTCAGTAAACAAGTGTTTAATGACAAGTTATCATTGTCCCTCCCACCATGACCTTACATGCTACTTGGGAAAACAGGATTAAAAATGTAAATTACTTGGACCTCTCCCTTTGTCTATGCTGTCAACTTGCCTTTGTCCTAGATCTTACAAAATTGAGATCTCACTTCAAATGCAGTTCCCAATCAGGAGGTCAATTTACTTTGGATTCAGATTTTGGTGCTCTTTGAATAAGACTTCTTATTAGTTACTTGACAAATTAGAATGGTATTGTAGACTTCATTTTAATATGTCCTGAGTGAATTTTATTTCATCAGGAATGAAAATAAGAGTCATTTTGGCTATGCAGTTAGGGACATCTATGTCTTTGCTTTATCACCAACTTCCATAATATTCTCCCTAGGTCCTTTAGTCACAAAGGTGGAAACTCTTGATATACCCTACCCCTCTTCATCTATGTTACAACTTCAATGACCATTCATTTCTCCTTATAGACCTTGGCCCTTTTTTCATTGTCTTTTTTTCTAGTAAAGACTGTCTAGAACCACTTTGTCTTGAACAAAGTTATAAAATGAAATATTTTGAAAACTTTGGGTAAATATGGAAACAAGAATGGTTACAGGTGAGTTTATTCCTGTTATGAAACCTGCTAGCAAAGAATTTTAAAAAATGTGAGATTTAACAGTAGTCAATAAATCCAATAAAAAAAATGCCAGTACATACTTCTTTCTGGTACAGTATTGCACAGAGACAACTAGAAGGCAAGAGTTATTTTCATTAAATCCATTGAGATTACTGCTAATTAATGTCTGAAGCCAAAAGGTCTTGCTCCTACACTGTTGGAAGTGAAAGACACAAAGCCAAATCCTTGTGTGTTATTATGCAAGGAAATGGGCAAGAAGAAACTGGGTAGTGTAGAATTGTGTTAAGTCTCCCCAGGAGTCCTGTGGAATCTTTAATATCTTTTTGGAGCCATGAAATGAAACAAAACCAGCTCCTGGGGAAGTAAGTGCATGCCATTTTACCTTACTCCTTCCACTGATCTCCTGCCTGATCTGCTGAAGGGGATACATGCCATTCCATTGCACTTCCTCCACTCATATCCCCATATATGCTCTTTCTTCAGAATGAAATGTATCTCAAAACTAAGAGTCAACTCACGTAAAGACAATGAATGGTGAAGAAATGGCACAGTTAAAGATAACAAAGAGAACAGACCAATTTGGCTGGAAAAGAATACTGGGGAACATTATTGTTTAACAGAGCTGTCAAACTGAAAGCACATAGGCTGCCACCAGAATTGGATTAAAATGTAATTGAGAGATATTTTACAAAATAAATAATAAAAATACAATGTAGATGATATTAATTTGTAGTTTTCTAAATTAATATGTGGCTTGCAAATACTTATTTCTATTTGAGCTTGACACTATTGTATATGTCTCCACATTGTGAAGGGATTCAAATAGCAAAGAAAAAAATCTTTTACATAATTCTAGTGGTAATAGGGAATTACTGCAGTTCATTGAGCAGGGGAGTGACAAAATTAATCTTGTGCTTTAGGTATATCACATTGTTACCTGTGTTTAGAATTAATTAGATCAAGAAGAGTTATGAGATAAAAGGAGAATTTGTTGAGGTATTTATATAGTCTAGAAGGGAAGCGATGAAAGTCTAATCTATGTTATTGGCTATGAAAGTAGAAATAGGGCCACAGGAAGGGAGCAATGTTGAGGATGTGGAATAAAGATTTGGGAAATAATTAGGATATAAGAGAAGGAGAATGTGAATGTGAGAAGAACTCTGAGGTTGTGAATGTACCTGATGGAATGGATGATAGATAGTATGCTTAATCAGAGCTAGAAACTTTGGAAGCAAAGAACGTTGTGGAGGGGAATTAATTCATTCTATTTTGAACATATTCAGTTTCAGATGCCCATGGGTTCATCTAGTTCAAGATGTCTAAAGGGAAGCCAGTAGTCTGGGAATGAAGTTCAGGAGAGGTATTAGGACTGGATATATAGCTCTGGGAGTCATCTTATGAAGATGTTACTTGAACCCATGGGAGATGATGAGGTCACCAAAGAAAATGTGCAGAGAAAAGAGGACAGCACAGCAGTTATCCCAACAAAGTGTTCCAATTTATTTTTCTGATTTTAAGCTAAAGAGAGGATTTATTTTGAGAACAAGATTTTAATTTCCCAGTTTCTTGACTATAAGTTGAAAATCTACTGAAGAAAGAACCATAATGAAACTATTCCTAAATTTTCTCCACAGTATGCTACATGTTTCATATTAGAAGGCATTCATAATAAGGAGACATCATTGTAAAGAAAGTCAAGAAAATGTGAATATAATATGACACATTTTGAAAAGCATGGAATGAAATATTTTCTCCACCCTCTTCAATATAGCTGTAAGGAATCATCTGAGAACAAATGTAAGTTTTTCACTGTGATAGATATTTTAAGAACTCCTAAATCCACTCTTTTTTTTATGGCTAACAATGGTGTTAAGTGACTTACCCAGGGTCACACAGGTAGTAAGTGTTATCTATCTGATGCCAGATTTGAACTCAGGTCCTCCTGAGTCCAGGGTCAGTGCTCTATCCACTGCACCACCTAGCTGCCCCATGAACCCACTCTTGATTAGAGGAGGCTATTTGGTATTATAGAATATAATGTGCTAAAATTAAACCCAGGAAAAACTAGATTCAAATCTGACTTCTGACATTTCTTAGCTGTGGGTCTATGTCACTTAATTTCTGTGCACCTAAGTCTTCTCATCTGTAAATGGGGATAATAATGCTCAGTATCTTCCTAACAATGTTGTCATTAAGTATAAATTAACTAATGAATACAAAATATTTCTGTCACCTTTAAAGTACTTGTTAGTGCAAACTAAAATGAAAACAAATGCCTCCTCTTTTTTTAGCATTAATTTCTAATATTAAAATGGTAAGGTCTTTGTTTCTAGATGATAGTCTTGGTAGTCTAGTCTATTTCAAAGAAATATTTGTCACTCTACATACATACGATGCCCCAGATGTCTCACAGCAGAGTAAAGCTATTAACTGTTCTAAGACTCTTGGAACTCCTAGAGAGCATTAATTGGAACAATTATGGTGCAGTGGCAAGTGTGTTCAGTTTGGAGGCAGATAAACTGATTTTGAATGTTGAATCTGCCAACATATATGTCTGATTTTGGGCAAAGTGTTTAAAATTTTGGACCTTATTATCTTTATCTATAAAAATAAGTTGGTGGATTTGATGAGGGAGAGGGAGTAACACTATATGATTTCTGAGATCTATTTCAACTCTACATCTATGGTCATATGACTACATTCTATAACTGATTATTAGCATCAAAACTTATTCTGCAGTAATGGAGAAATAAAGATACTGATTCTGAAACTATCACCTTATTAATAGAAATATACAGATCTCTGAGTTATCTTTGAAGAGATAATTGCAACTGTAAGAGTAGAAGAGATTATCAAGAGATAGAATATAGAAATTGAAAAGAAGGTCAAGAGATTTTTGAAATCCATCCGTATTTAGGGGAGAAATAATGCATAATGAGCCAACAGAGAAGAATAATAAGGAACGATTTGGGGAAGGGGAATCAGGAAAGATCAGAGACATGAAACCAAAGCAGAATTATCTAAGTGGAGTTGGCACCAAAATTATGCCAAAAGCAACAGAATCAAAGAGTATAGGGTAGATTTTGGAGTAACAACATCATTAGTAAGGTATAACCACTCAACTGATATATTGACTTTTGGGACAGAAGATATTTATCCTAAAGAAGAATTAGCCTTGAGGGAGGAAAATCTTTGATAATTTCCTTGAAATATCTCTTACATTGTTACAGAAAAAATATATTGGCTTTCATCTTACTACTCCTAGAAAATATAGTTAAAATCAGTTGGTAGAAATTATAAGCAGCAGGAGAGGGTGTGAGTTTGATTTAGTGTACAGGAAGACTATAGAAATTTAACAAGTTGCCTCAATGTATAATAAGATCTTTATTTAGAAAATGGATTCCTGAAAAGAGGGTTAGTTGGCTAACTGCAAGGAGTGCTATAAAATGGATTCAAATTTTGAAGAGTAGTGCACTAGAAAGGACCCTCAAAGACCCTTCTTGTTCCAGTTCCAATAAACCTTCCACAACTACTATTTTGTATATCTTTTTCATCTATTATCAAAATGTCTATGCTTTGAGATCAAGATAAGTGGTTTGGTATATTGGGAGAAGGACTATAATAGAGTTAGTAGATATGAATTCTGATCTCAACTCAGCCAACGACTGCCTGTGAGTGAGACAATTAATGTTCGCTGAGTCTTAGTTTCCTCATTCATGATATAAATTTGTTAGGGAAGATAAATCAAATTTTCAGAAGTATTTTACATATACATTCTACATATCCATATACACACACATGTGCATGTGCCTATTGTGTAAACATTTTTTTCTCTAAAAATCTCATGAGATATGTTGCTGAAATTCTATAGTACCTATTTTAGACTTGATTAAAAATGAGCATAAGTTAATGTATTTGTACCATGGTCAAACGAAGTTAATTATTTTTTTCCCTAGATGTCACAGTGTATTTTTGATTTTCTCTAAGGTATTTTGGAACTATCTATGAAACACTATATCACCTGTGTTTGTCTCAGAATCTGCTTGTCAGAGAAAATCTACTGTAAAGAATTATTGTACTATCATATAATTTACCCCCAAGAACCTCTCTTTGCCTGACCTACTGCAATAAGAGTCAGGGCATATATTACTGTGATCTACTATTTATACTTCGTAAAATACCAAAGGAAGAAAAAAAAAGATGGACAAAACAATATTTGGCTTTTGAAAGATTTCTAATCCCTAGTAATACACTATTGACCTGAGGAAATTTTAACAGAATTGCCCTCTCTTTAAAAATATCCTTGACATTCATCTTGAAGGAGCTATTTCCAATGTCTCTGTTGTGTGGGGAGATGAATTAACAGGGTTGTCAAAGATGGGAATCAATAGCTTAAAGATCAGCAAACTTCCATTTCCATTAGAACAGTTGACTATTATAATAGTTTGATTCTGAATTTGTTCAAGATCAAGGGACTAGCCCATGTGACATCCTATAATTCTTGGCTTTTCATTGCAGATAAGACAACTCTCATTTCTCTGTTCACTGCCTAAACTACATAGATGGAAAATGGAAGAAATGTGACTGAATTCATCTTGTTAGGACTGACACAGAATCCAAAGATGCAAAAAGTAATATTTATAGTGTTTCTTGCCTTATACATGGTAACTCTGGCAGCCAACCTGCTCATCGTGGTCACCATTACCACCAGTCATGCTTTAGGCTCCCCCATATATTTGTTACTGGCACGCTTGTTTCTCATAGATACAATTTATTCATCTTCTTCAGCTCCTAAACTGATTACAGATTCCCTCTATGAGAAGAAAGTCATCTCCTTTAATGGGTGTATGACCCAGGTCTATGCAGAACGTATATTTGGGGGTACTGAACTCATCCTGCTCATAGTAATGGCCTGTGATAGACATGTAGCCAACTGTAAGCCCCTCCACTACATGACTGTTATGAACAGGAAGTTGTGCATCATCTTTGTGATTGTAACTTGGACTGGTGGCTTTCTGCATACAACAATCCAGATTCTTTTCACAATCTGGCTCCCTTTCTATGGATGTAACATCATAGATCACTTCATGTGTGACTTGTACCCCTTACTCAATCTTGTCTGCATGGACACCCATTCCCGTGGTCTATTTGTGGTAGCAAACTGTGATTTCATCTGTCTTTTAACCTTCCTTTTGTTGTTGGTATCCTATGTTGTCATTCTGCATTCCCTGAAGAATCACAGTCTGGAGGGCAGACACAAATCCCTCTCTACCTGTATCTCCCACATTGTGGTAGTTATCTTATCCTTTTTGCCTTGTATATTTGTGTACCTGAGGCCTGTGATCACTCTGCCTATAGATAAGGCAGTAGCTATATTCTATACTATGGTATCCCCATTGTTAAATCCTTTAATAAACACCCTCAGGAGCACAGAGATAAAAAATGCTATGAGGAATCTCTGGAATCAAAAAGTGAATTTACATAATAAATAGTATGGTAAGGGAGAAAAAAAAATCATATTTATAAACCTGATGTTAGAGGAGTCCTTAAGTAGACTGGAGTGATAAATCCTTGGCCAAAGACCTTTGGAATTGTCTTGGCTCATTGTATTGCAGAGAATAGCTAAGTAATTCACAGTTAATTGTTGTATAATACTGCTATTACTAGGTACATTTTTCTCCTGGTTCTGTTCATCCACTTTGCATGAGTTCTTGTAAATCCTTTCCATCTTTTTTTTTCTGAAATCATCCTACTCATCATATATTATAGCACAATAGCATTCTATTACATTCATATACCAGAACTTGTTCAGTCATTTCCTGATTAATAGACATCCCCTCAATTTCTAATTCTTTGCCACCACAAAATGAGCTGCTATGAATATTTTTGTGCATATAGATCCTTGTTCTTTTTAAAAGCTCTTTGGTATGCAGATCTAATAGCGATATTGCTGGGTAAAAATATATATAAGATTTTATAACCCTTTGCGTATAGTTCCAAATTTCTCTCCAGAAGAATTGGATCAGTTCACAATTCTACCAACAGGGCTTTAGTTTCCTAAGCTAGTTTCCACATCATCTCCAGCATTAGCCATTTTTCTTTTCTGTCATATTAGACAATCTGATAGGTATTAGGTGGTACCTCAGAGTTTTAATTTTAATTTCTCTGATTTAGAGTATCTTTTCATATGACTATAGATAGCTTTTATTTCTTGATCTGAAATCTAAATGTTCATATTCTTTGACCATTTATCATTGAAGAATGACTTGTATTCTTATAAAGTTTACACAGTTCTCTATTTGACAAATGAGGGCTTTATCAGAGAAACTTTATGCATCGTTTTACATAATTAGGGTTATTAATTGTATATTTCTTTCCATCCTATTTCCTCCATTTATAATTCTCCCTTTCTCCTTTCACCCTGTCCTTCCTAAAAGTGTTTTGCTTCCAAACACTGTCTACACCAATCCCCTTCTCTTCTATCAGTGCCCTCCTTCTCTTATCCCCTTCACTTCCTACTTCTATGTAGGGTAAAGTAGATTTCTATACCAGATTGAGTGTGTATTTTATTCCCTCTTTCAGGCAATTCTGATGAGACTAAGGTTCAAGAACGGTTCTCCACAACCACCACCCATCTTCCCCTCCACAGTAAAAACTTTTTTGTTCCTATTTTATGAGAGATAATCTGCTCCATTCTACCTCTCTTTTTTCTCCCCATGCATTCCTCTTTCCCACTCTTTCCTTTTATTTTTCTTTTCAGATATCATACCACCATAGTTAACTCGTACCTATGTCCTCTGTCTATGTATACTTGTTTGGACTGCTTAATAATGATAATGTTTTTAAGAGTTATAAGTATCATTTTCTCATATAGGGTAGAAAATTATTTAACCATATTTTTTTTGTTTGTTTGTTTTTTTGACAATGGAATTGTGGTTAAGTTTTTTCCCCAGGGTCATACAGCTAGTAAGTGTCAAGTGTCTAGTCTGAGACCAGATTGTTTAACCCTATTGAATCTGTTATGATTTCTCTTTTCTGTTTATCTTTCTGTGTTTCTCTTGAGTCTTGTGTTTGATAGCCAAATTATCTATGCAGCTCTGATCTTTTCATCAGAAATGCAAGAAAGTCTTTTGCTCATTGAATATACATTTTTCATCTGAAGGATTATGCTCATCTTTGCTGAGTAGGTTATTCTTGGTTGTATTCCTAGCTCCTTTGCCCTCCAGAATATTCCAAGTTGTTAATGTAGAAGCTGTCAAATCTTGTGTTATCCTGACTGTGGATCCATGCTGCTTTAATTGTTTCCTTCTGGATGCTTGCAATATTTTCTCTTTCACCTGGGAGCTCTATGTTTTGGCTATAATATTCCTGGGAGATTTTATTTTGGAATATCTTCCAGGAAGTGATCAGTAGATTCTTTCCATTTCAATTTTACCCTCTATTTATAGAATATCTTGACAGACTTTCTTGGTAATTTCTTCAAATAGGATATCTGGGCTCTTTTCTTTTTTAGATTGTGACTTTCAGATAGTCCAAAATTTTTCTTAAAT
Source organism: Vombatus ursinus (assembly GCF_900497805.2). Classification (NCBI taxonomy): domain Eukaryota; kingdom Metazoa; phylum Chordata; class Mammalia; order Diprotodontia; family Vombatidae; genus Vombatus; species Vombatus ursinus. The sequence goes on from NW_020954584.1 coordinate 321,628, forward strand.
TATATCTTCTTAATCTATTTTTCAGGTCAGTTGTGTTTTTTTTTCAGTGAGATATTTCATATTTTCTTTTTAAATTGATTCTTTTGATTTTATTTATTATTTTGATGTCTCATGGAATCAATATTTTCTGCTTGTCCAATTCTAATTTTTAAGGAATTATTTTCTTTATATTTCCTTGTCCAAAAGGAAGTTATTTTCTTCATATTTTGTGCTTCCTTTACCAAACTACTCATTTTTTCCATTATTTTCTTCTATCACTCTCATTACTTTTTTCCAATATTTCTTCTCTCTTGCTTATTTGATTTTAAAATACTTTTGACCTCTGCTAGGAATTCTTTTGGGCCTTAGGCCAATTTACATTTTTCTTTAAAGTCTTTGCTGAACCTGTTTTTCACTTTGTTATCTTCTAGTGAATTTGTGTTTTGATCTTCTCTGGAACCATAATAACTTTATATCTTTTGATTAATTTTTGTTGTTCACTCATTTCTCCAGCTTATTTCTTTACTTTTAACCTTTTTTAAAGTTGGTCTTCAATTCCAGGGTGAAGGGGCCACTGCCCAAAACTTCAAATTTTCTGGGCTACTGTTTTCATAGCTAGTTCTGGAGGGCTGTAAATTTTCATTTCTTCTAAGGTGGTATGATCTAATGAGAGGTGTGGTCATTGCTCCTAAGGTCTGTGCTCTGGTCTGGGAGTGACCATAAGCACTCTTTTCCCCCTGGAACTGTAACCAGGGTACCACCCTCCTCCCACTGTGTTAGTGGTCCCCTAACCTGAGACTGCAAGCAGGAACTGTCCATGAGAAATGCAAGAAAGTTGTATATCCAGTGCCAGCAAAGGGTCACCTATACTCTCATTCTGGCCAGTTATCCAACCCATGCACTGTCTGTGAGCTGAAAACTCGGAAAGTCGCCACTGCCAATTCAACTGTCCTTGAAGTTTGCCATGAAAGGTCCTGTACTCCAGACTTCATTTTGAGGTAATATTTTCAAGTTGTTTGAAGGAGGAATTGTTAAAGCTCAGTCAAGTACCTGCCTTTACTATGCCATCTTGGACCTCTTCCATACCCCTACCCTCAATGTAGGCTGAACTGCAACCAGCCCTTCACTTGGCTGTCTTGAAATCTACCCTGTTACCATACCACATACATACCCCTTCACCCCCATCATAATTTGCTCTGAGAGTAAATATTAATTTATTATTGTTTCTGGAAAGGCCATGACAATTGACTATGCTATTTCTCCACTCTCCATCCCTGTAATATCTGGATGTGGGGGGAGGACAACTCTCTTAAAGGACCATCACTTCTCTAACTATTTTTCTTTCTGTCTTCTTTCTATATATCTAGAATATAACGAATAATTTGTGTGCTGTGTCTTCTATTAGAACATACGTTACCTATGGGAATGGAACTTATGTTTGCATTTCTTTTATATATGAATCCTCACAGACAGTAAAAGCTTAATAAATGCTTGTTTACTGACTGACTAAGTGACCAGTACTCCAGGTCTGGAGCTTTAGTTCTACTGCCAATCTTAGCAGCGATCCCATTACTAACTTGGAATAAGGTCCATGAAGCACATAGAAACCCAAAGGCAAAGCTGCTGTTATTTTTTATGTAGAAAAGGGACTCTAACTTTGTCTTGTGGAATTTGCCATTCTTTTCAGGTTTTTCTTCTTTTAAAATCTACACAAATAAACACAGTTGACCTAAGCCAAATGTCTAAAGAAAAGCTAGCCTTTCAGCAGGTTGTTTTTTTTTTTCTTTTTTGGGGGGGGAAGGGCATGGATTTCAGTCTGAGTCTGTGGAGGAAAATTATTTTTTTTTCCTTCAGGTCTAGGACTAGAGGCAAGGCAGTTTTTAAAATCAGGTTTATAAATGAGAATATACTCTTTTTTTGCAAGAATGAAAGAGGGTAGTGATCCCATCAGTCCAAAGAAGTTAATACAATTCATGAATGTTTAGGTAGTAAAATGGGTAAAAGTGGTAGACTTGGATAAAGGAGGACCTGAGTGCAATTATACCTTAGAAAATTAATAATTTTGTAGTCCTAGGCAAGTCAATTAACCTCTCTTAGCCTCAGTATTTCAGTTTAAAATAAATAATGATAATACATAAATATATTTATATAAATAAACACAAATAACCATAATAAAATCAGTTATCAAAGAATTCTTATGAAAAATCTCTAGTCAGAATGATATGCTTGCACATTATAATATTAATAGTTGTTTAATAATAATTACACAGATAAAAAGACATATATATATATATGAATTTAAGAATAAATAATTCATTGATATGGTGCAAAGAATCAACACGATTGGTGCCATGCTGAAGGGGAAACTGTTTTGCTTTAGTTTCTCTTAAAACATACTAAAGAAAGATTTATTTTCCTTTGATTTTTATGGCTCTGAGTTTAACATAACAGAAAACAAAATGGAATGAATATAGTAAAAAAAAGTCACGTTTTGAAGTAGTGAGAAGGCACAGCATATAGATCATGGGTCCTGGAATAAGAGGGAAAATGAGTTCGTGAAAACAAGGATGTTCTGGAAATTGTTAATAATTCAATTGGATAGGAACATAGAGCTCAGTGAAGGAAAAGACTGTGAATGGCAGTAAAGGTACTAGGCAGAAAAATTTCTAAGGCCATAAATTTCAGTAAGGAGACTGATAAGGAGTAATCAGTTAAGGTAAGGAGGGAAGAAGAAAGTCATAGAAGCAAAGGAAGGAAAAAATTGTGAATGTGGGCAACAGTAACAAAACTGCATGGAGGGGGGCAGCTAGGAGACTTCGTGGATAGAGCACTGGCCCTGGATTCAGGAGAACCTGAGTTCAAATCTAGCCTCAGACACATAACACTTACTAGCTGTGTGACCCTGGGCAAGTCACTTAACCCCATTGCCTAACCAAATAAACAACAAAAAAGAAACAAAAAAAAAAAACTGCATGGAGGATCAGGAGGATAAGGATTGAATAGAACACACTATATTTGAAAGTTGAGACCCATTATTTCTTATATATTAAACCAGTCTTGGAAAGTGGACAGAAGCTAAAAAAAACATACAAAACCAGGAGATTTTGAGAAGGTTAAGTTTTTTAACAATTTTAGATTAAAATTCTTTTCCTTTTAAAATTTAATTTCCAAATTCTCTTCCTCTTTCCTACACCCGCTTCTACCAACTGCAAATGTAGGAAATATGATAGTAATTACTCATGTGAAATTATACAAAAATGTTTCTGTATTATCCATATTGTCCAAAAAAAGAAAGTGAGAAAATTATACTTCAATTTGCACTCAGAGTTCATCACTTGTCTCCTTGGAGGTGGATATTAAAGAAACATTTTTCTTCCTCAAAGGCATGAGTATAGATACTTGTAGAATCAGTTATTTTCATTTTATCAGGGAGAATTTTGAATAATTAAAAAGTATGACACCAAAGCACTTACACACAAAAGTAGAATTAAAAAAAAATCTAAAGAATGATATGATAAATCAGTGATAAATTCTCACTTATGCCAGGAGATTGGAGGAAAGAAAAAAAAATATAGCACCAAGGAAAGAAGAATCAATTACCCTATGTAACTAAAAGAGAGGCAACTAGGTGATGCAATGAATAAAGTGCCATTGAGTGTGAAAGACTCATCTTCCTGAGTTAAAATGTGGCTTCAGACACTCACTAGCGCTGTGACTCTCAACAAGCCACTTGACTCTGTTTCCCTAAGTTTCCTCATCTGTAAAATTAGCTGGAGGAGGAAATGACAAACTAATGCAATATCTTTGCCAAGAAAAACCCAAATGGCTCACAAAGAGTCACAAATGACTAAAAATGACTGAACAAACTAATTAAAAACTAAAAGATACATGTCTCTCCATAAGAGAAGGAATTCTAACCACACAAGGAGTAATTAGTATCTCTCTAGGGGATTAAGAGGATGATACAGACGTACATTCAGGTGCAAAAGAATTTTGCAAGCATCAGAGGAGGAAAAATTAAGAAATATAATTTGTCTCTGAAATATGATTGGGGGAATTATATCTCAGCCTTCTGATGACAGCAATAGAGAGGCTTGTTATTGATATGTGATATGGATCCCGAGTATGACTCAGTGCCTTCAATAACTGCCTAAACTTAGTGATTGACATGAACATAAATGATATCATCGGGGCGGGGAATTGAAAGAAGTGCAAAAAATTACTAAAACTTAAGCAAAATAGTGAAGACATCAGGACAAAAATGTTGTTTTCATCATGGCTGTTGGTCAAAAGAAAAAGGTTGAAAACAAGAAAATAGATTTCAGAAGTGATTAGCAGATTCAGGGATCATGTCTAAATGAATAAGAAGGACTAACTCCATGCTGGTAACCTCTTGGGCTCTAGATTACTGTGCTGTGATGAAATAAGCCAATCACGCATCTAATACAAATATGATGAGCTAGATAATCAAGGGACTGACTGCCAGACAGGCAAAGGAGGGTCAGGTCAGATCAAAAGTGGAGGAGGCCAAAGATCCTATGCTTACTAGTAGCAGATTGAAACTCATGAGTGGTTCTTCTAGGCTGGGAGATAAGGATAACCAGACTCCAATAAATAAACAAATAAAAAAATGAATAAATAAAATAAATGAATAGATGGATAAATGAATGTATGAATAATGGGTAATTAATGGACAAATGAATAAGATGGTTTCTGAAAATCACATCACCTTTATCTAAGACTCTTTCATATCATCTCCTCACATCTACCTTTTATCTTATAGTCCTGAAAAATCCTAGCTATTTTTATACGACACTGAATCCTGGACCATGTTCTACAGTGAAATTGTCTGTATTTTTATACTACTTGAGTAGATGTAAGACCTCTTGATCCCTGCTATGCCCTACTTATTCTCATTCTCCCTTACTCTGTAATTTTCCCCCTTTCACTTTCACCCCATTTCTGACTTTCACCTCATTTCATCCTTCTTATAGCCACGTGTGTGTGTGTGTATATATGTATATATATACATACATATATACACATACACACATCTACATATACATACATACACACACATACATGTATATCTTTACATACATAAACACATGTATACACATATATGTATATATACACATATGTGTGTACATAAACATATACATGCACACATACATATATTCATATGTATATATGTATGTACATGTATACGTGTGTATGTGTATTCATATACCCATGTATAAATGTGTACACGCACACCTATATATACATACATGTATGCATATATGATACTTGCATACATACACACACATGTACACACATAATGAGTTTCAGGTATGTCCTTTCTCAAGTTTAGTTTTTACCTCACACAATTGCTTTCTATTTATACGGCTGATCTCATATTTGGAAAATCTAATATACATATTAATGTGACCAAGGAAACACTCCTCTCACAGTTCATTGGCCTACTATGATATTTTATAATATACACATAAATCAGACTTGCTATATCCCTGTTCTTCCTCCATCATTTTATATTGTGAAAATCCTTTTTCTGCTAATAATGTCTGAACTTTGTTCCTTTTCCTATACCAGAGTTTCTTAATCATTGTGTGTTTGTGTTTAAGCAAGCATGTATATGTGTGTTTGTGTGTGTTTGATGGCCCACATAGACTGACTAATGAACTGTGTGCCCTTCCAATCTCAAAATAAAGTTTTAAACACATAAATTGTTTATGTAATATCAGATTATGATGGATGCAGATTATGCTGAAATATATTTATCAAAATATTGACCAAACAAGGTTGAAGACCCTAAGTTAAGAACAGATCTTCTCATCTTTCAATCACTCATGTTCTCATAGCTCATTAAAACTGGTCTGAAATTTTTTTTCTTCTTTCTTCATAGTTTCAACCTTGTAGATAACTACTTGAAACTTGGTGAGTAGGAAAAAGAGCTGGAGATCAAGACTCCCACAAAACCACACTCATTCTTTCTGACTTGGTTATGTTAGATTTGTGACAGTTGGGAAAGACTCTGTGGACATTAACCTTTGCATCATTTGAGTAATGCCCTTTCTCAGAGACTGGTTGCAGGGATACATAGCTGCCCAAGTCAGACTGATACAATGGTTCATGGTATTAGGAAGTTATTCAGGCCATTTATGAAGATACAACCAAAATAATCAATCAAAGTCCATGGATTACCTCATATTAGTGTTCTGTTCCTGCCTTCATAGAACAGGAGTAGTGTTACAATATATTGAATTTCCATGCTGCCTGAGCTCTAGAGACTTAAGAGATTGGAAATGGACTACAACTAGACAGGGATATTGGGACAGAGGTATTGTGTTCTGTCATATGTGTTTCTAATTCCTCTTGATTTTATCATGCTTTTACTAATCTCATTAAACTGTTTAACCATGTCCTTGAATTTTGAAAGACTGCAATAATTTATAGGGCATTTTAGGAAATGAGTGGAGTGTGGGTGGGTGATATTAGCTATGAATGACAAGTATGCAGCTACTTGTTGATGGACACTCTTTCATTTATGTGATTTAAAGCTATTCAAATTTGCTGTTAAGGAAATTGAAATGTCTTAGTATTATTACAATATATATATTCACCTTCAAAACACTCTGAAAAATGTGTCAGCAATAATCTCCAGGGGTCTTGAGACCACTTTTGAAAACTGAAAAATTGATGGATGACTAGAAAGATAAATAGTGGTAACAAAAAGCCAGTCTTTATATAAAAAGTCATGCCAAATAAGTCTTAATCTTATATAAATGTATATAAATTATAAAGATATGATTAGCATATAGATTTAGATAGATGCAGATATAGATCTTCAATATTACTTGATAGATCAGGATGATGAAGACTACATGGTTTACCTAGATATTATCAGCAAATTTGACAAAGACTTTTGTTTTGTTATTGTAAAAGTAATGGATAGGATGAACAAATGTAGTTTAGATGATTATAGAGTTGGATGGATTTGGAATCCAATTGAACCAGATGCAAAGAATAACATATACATTGTGGGAAAACATCATTAGAGATGTGACCCACAAATGTGGTTGTGGCCCTTTGATTTTCAACATTGCTCTCCTTCCCACATTCTGCATTCCTAAATGGGTCTTCTTGCTATCCTGCACATACAGTATTCTATCTCCTTTGAAATTTCTGTTCCCTATGCCTTGTAGACAACCTCTTCTTTTCTCCATCTAGGAGGATGTTGGGAAAACTTAAAGACTTAGACAAATCTTTTACATGAGATGAGCACTAATTTGCCATATACTCCCCCATGTATAGGGTTCTGTAAAATTACTTAGTTTTTGTTTTATATCTCTTTTGTATTTACTTCTGAAAAAACCTTCATGTTTTCCCCCCAAAAAATGAGAACAACAATGATTTTATTGCTGCCTATGTATCCCCCACATCAAGCACTGAGTCAGTCAACAAGCATTTATTGAGTGCTATGTTCTTGTGGACAATGTGGACAATGCCAGATACAGAGTAGGCACTTACAAAATATTCGAGAAATTTAAATGATACTTTTTATGAAAACTATCCCTACATTAACATTTCAATTTCTGAAAACAAACAAAAAACATCTAATGCTTATTTTATTTGTATCATATAGATATGTATATATTCAGAAATCAAGTGATCTAATGCAGTCTTTTCATGGGAGCTAAAGGTCTTCCATTTCCTGTCTATTATTTGCCCATTGACTATGTTAAAACTGATTTGAAAATATTAAGTATATAACCTCCCCCAAATAAGAAGCCCTTTTAAAACATTGGAAGAAATCAAAAAGGAAAAAAATAAAAGCTCTCAATATCAACTCAGTAAATACTAGGGAACATTTTTTTTAGTATATGCTTGAATTTTCCCTTCACTGATCAACAATATATTTCTTTTCATATTTTTTCATTCCTCCCCCTCATACCTGATTTTGAGTCTGGTAATTTTAATAGGGGCCCTTTACTGACTAAACAAAGTCTCCTTTTGACTAAATAATTTTCTAATGGCAGTTTTCATTTGGGCATTTCTCAGTGTGTAGATTAAAGGGTTTAACATAGGGGTAATCATTGTGTAGAAGACTGCAACAGCTTTATCAATGGAGAAAGTCATTGCAGGTCTCATGTAGACAAACATGCATGGAACAAAGAATAAAACAACTACAGTGATGTGAGAACCACAGGTAGAGAGGGCTTTGCGTCTCCCCTCCACACTGTGAGTCTTCAGAGAACTCAGGATGACAGCATAGGAGACCATCAAGAGGAGGAAATTTAAGAAGCACAGGGAACCACTGTTAACTGCAACAAATAAACCCAGGATGTGAGTGTCAGTGCAGGCAAGATCCAGCAAAGGATTTAAGTCACACATAAAGTGATCTATGACATTGGGACCACAAAATGGTATCTTTATTATGAAGAGCATCTGTATTGTTGCATGGAGTAAGCCCCCTATCCAGACCACACCCATCAGGAGGACACGCAACCGCCGGTTCATGATGGTCATGTAGTGCAGGGGCTTGCAAATTGCTACATACCGGTCATAGGCCATTACTGTGAGCAAGAAAATCTCAGCACCTCCAAAAAAGTGTTCTCCAAAGACTTGCATCATACAACCATTGAAGAAAGTGGTTTTCTTTTCATAGAGTGAGTCTATAATGAGTTTAGGTGCATTAACAGAGGAATAACAGGCATCTATAAAGGATAGGTAAGCAAGAAAAAAGTACATGGGGGAATCCAGGCTAGGGTTGAGGATAATAGTGATGACAATGAGTGTGTTACCTACCATTGTAATAGCATAGATGATAAAAAACACAATAAAAACAATTTTCTGCATCTTTGGATTCTCAGTCAGCCCCAATAGGATAAATTCAGTCACATTATTTCTATTATCCATTTATTTCATATAGATGTTGAATTCAGGCAAGAGTTGTTCTGTCTGTAAGGAAATTAAAAGTTTTCAGTAAGGGAGCCTTGTATTTCTTGGACTCTTCTCTAGAAAGAGAATGGCCTGAAGCCTAGATTTATATCCCGAATGCCCCTGTCACGAGATGAACTTGCAGTAGGCAATTTATACCCTCTGCATCTGTATGCCACTGCACTTAAAGTGGCATAGAGAAGAGGCATTATGGTGTAGTGCTTAGGGCACAGGCTCTGAAGTTAAGAAGGCATGGTTCAAATCCCCCTCATATGCATACTACTAATAATTATAGTAGCTGGCATTTACAGAGTACTTGAAACAAGTGTTTCATACTTGTAATTATTTTGTGAAGTGATTTACATATGCTATCTTATTTAATTTTCACAACCCTTTGGGACAGATACTACTATTCTATTCATTTTAGAGATAAGGAAATTGAGACTAGGAGAGGCTAAGTTATTTCCCCAGAATAATACACCTAATAAGTTTCTGGGATAGGATTTAATTTCATGTATTTCAGATTTCAAGTCCATCATTCTATTCACTACACTGCCTAGTTGTATGACCCTGGCCATGTCACTTAATTTCTCTTTGCCTCAGTTTATTCATTTGAATAGTGTTAGGGTGGATTGATCCCTTCCCCGTATGCTCTCTTCTAGCTGTAAATGTTCTTATGATGTGATTAAATTAGGTACCTCAGTGAGCACTTGAACAACAAGACTTTTTAAACCTCAAAGATCCATTTTAACAAAACATTCCATCAAATCTCTTCTACTTTTTTGGTAAAGAAAATAGTCATGGAGCCTACCTAATAATATTTAGATAGATTAGCAATTCATTGAATATTGGGAAACAAATAGTAAACACTGAATTAATATTATCTTAGAATTACTGTGTTCATTAAGAACCATAGGAGGGGCAGCTAAGTGGTGCAGTGGATAGAGCACCGGCCCTGAAATCAGGAGGACCTAAGTTCAGATCCAGCCTCAGACCAAACACTTAACACTTACTAGCTGGGTGACCCTGGGCAAGTCACTTAACTCCAATTCCCTAAAAATAAATAAAAAGGACCATAAGCATTTCTTTTTGGTTCTAGACTATTTAACATTTTTATCATTCTATTGGATAAAGACATTTTTGACATTCATAATCTATTTGCAAATGACATAAAATTGGGAGGATAAATAATACCACAATTACAGATGGATTTCAACAAATTCTTAACAGGATAAAACAATATGCCTAATTAAATAAGTTACAATAATAAAGGAATAAATCTGAAGTTTACTTGGCTTTAAAAATATCATCTTCATACCAACAAATTGATGAAGGTTTGGTTAAATAGCATTTTTTTTTCTGAGTCAGTATTCTCTAAGATCCTTATGAGTAAGCAGTGTGCTATGACAAGTAAATGTGATTTTAGGGTGTCAAATTGGAATCATATCTTACGGGAATAAGGAGGACATCATCCCTGTTGTCTCTTCAAGGAACAATGTTCATTGGGAGTTTTGTGTTCAATTCCACATGACATATTGTAGGAAGGACATTGATAAATGGAAGATTTTCCATAAGAGAAGAACCTGGGATGATTGAAAGGATTCAGTGAATGCTTTATGACAATAAACTGAAAGAACATAGCATATTGAAATATTAAATTAAAAGATTTAGAGAGCATATGAGAGTTGCCATGTGTATTAGGGATTGAATTTGTCCCATTTGTCTCCAGATTGCAAAACTTGGAGCAAGTGTTGGCAGTTTTATTGTTAAAAGGGATGTTGGGGGCTTCTTATTTCATTCCACTCATTTTGCAAAGTGCAGAGGACAGAGACTTTGTTTGACTTCCTTTGGCCAAAGAGGCATAAAATAGTTGAGGTAGGATTTGAACTCAGCCCACCAATTTCCTCTGACTGCAAATACAATGTTCATTCCACTGGACTAAATATATTTAGGTCTAATGTCATGGGGGTAGAGGATGAACCTTCACAATTAGAGCAGTTTATAAGTAAAATGACTCATTTCAGGAATAAATAGGTTCTCAGGTCCTCATGCTGGAGTCTTCAAACAATAACTGGATGCCTCTTTATTGGGAATACTATAGTGAAGATTATTTGGGAGAAAGAGTATAGATTCGACTCTGAAGTTCCTCTAATTCTGAAATATTTTAGTTGTGTATTGCTTTGTTTTGCCTATACCTTTATCATCTATGGCTAATGTATCTATATCTTTATCTATTCTTGCAAAGCTCTTTCTTGACATGTCTCTTAGATCACCTTCCTCTACTTCTCAAGGAGGTCATTTTCTGGTCCTCAGTCTTCTCTCTGGCTCAAAGCTATCCTTTACAATTGAAGGCTTCAATATATCTATGTTCTCTTGAATGCCTTTGCCTCTCAGTTCATTGGCATCCTCAAGTCAGTCAATAAAAATTTATAACCACTTGCTGTGTGCCGTGAACATTCCTATGTGCTCAGGAACACCTATAATCTATAGAATTGTTCCACTTCAAAGACTCAAAAGGTGGGTAATAATTTAGACTTCATCATCACCTGACTAAGACTCTTCAATGACATTGAGATTTACATTTGCCTCTTAGCTTATCTGAAGTCATCCAAACTCTCATTTTAGCCTCACTTATTCTACCTTGTTGGGTTCACTTATCAAAAAATAGTCATTCCAATTTTCTCTGTCCTCCTGGTTCATTACATCTGTTCTGTCCAAAATTTGTCTTTCTTCAAAGTTTTGATCCTGTTCTTAACCAAGTGAGTTATATGTCATCTTACATTCTTGGATACCTTTTTCTTATTACCATTCATATACTGCTAGGTTTTTTTTTTAATCTGTCTTCCTCACTCATAATTTCCTGTTTGTTAAACTTTGGTGATGTAATATTACTGTGATGAATGGATGCATTACAATTTCATGTCATTTATTCTGAAAAGGATTCTTATATTTGTGTGACAATCTTTATTAATTTTCAGTCACTGTCTCATTCATCCTCCATAAAACTAATGTTCAAAATCTGTTATTCTTTTCTTAAGAATCCCATGTTCTCCTTACACATTCTGCCTCCAGGAGATCTATTATCCTTGAAGTTTACTGAAAAAAAAATAGTTTATCCATCCTGAATTATATTATTATATCTCCTATGACAAAATTCAAAATTTCTCTATATCTTCTCTCATTCTTTTATCCCTTTAATCCAGGCTTTCATGAAGAAGTTATCTTTATCCTTGCCACATGCAAAATCTTTACCAGAGCTCTCTATGCCATTGAATTAATATTTCTATATTAGTTATCAAAATGCCTGCTACATAATAGTTCTTAATCACTACTTATTCCCTCCCATCCTTATCTCTTTTCTCCTCCTTGAAAGCCCCCCCCCACTTTGTTACCAAAAATATAATTGGGTCTATCTGATTTTTAAAATAAAAATCCAACAAAAACTTACACTGGTAGCCCTCTGACCTTTCAGAAAAAGAATCATGCACATAATTGATGCCATCCCATATTTTTCCACTTATCTTCTCAACACTTTGCCATATGATAGCAGACTCTACCACTTGACTGAAATTATTTATTCCAGATCAATTAAGTATCTATCAAAGTGAATGGTTTACTTGTAAATCAGTAGGCCACTTCAAAATCTCCATCTTTACTCTCCTTCACTCTTCTGAACTTTTAATACATGTAGGTTTCATCATCTTCTGACCATTCTTTCCTTCTAAATATTCCTTCCCCATTTTGTCTTCTGTGGTAGAGTCATTTCCTCATTGTCATCACAGCTTTCTAGTTGTTCTTTCTCTTTCACCTTTCCTGAATCATCAATCACATTCTTCCTGTTTAGAATGGATATCATTCATGCCTTGGATTGGAACTTCTCTTCTCCCTTTATTTTCTCACCTTTGTTGATAAAATCGCCTTTCATAAATACACGTGCAATGTGTACACAGATAACACCTTAATGTATGTGTTCAAACTAGTCATTTCTCTTGCACTGCTATCCTTCAATCACCTTCTTGACACCTCATCTTACATATATGGAGGTATACAAAACACTATACACTAAAATGAAATTATCTCCCCATATTTTTACCCTGTTCTTTCTCTACAATCCACATTTTTAAGATAATATCATCCTGCTTCTAGTTACCAAGGTTGGTGATCTCAGAATTTCCCCTGAATTCCCCCTTCCCACATCTCCTACATCCAATTAGTTGCCAAGTCATGTCAATTCTATCTACACAATGTCTCTAAATTTTGTCCCCTTCTCTCTATTCATGTTGTCATCACACTATAATGTGTTTTATCTGGATGATTACAATGGCTTCTGATCTATTGTCATAACTAGTACCATATGTAATCATTAGGGAAGCTTATCAGTTATGATAATCCACCCCTTTTCATTGTCCTTATCCTCAAACCCTCAAGCATTCTTTCCTACCCTTGAAAGAATCACTAGAGGGTTTTTTTGTTTGTTTTGTTATTTTCCTTCTGATGTCATCTAAATCAGATATATGAAATAGAAATAAAGGTTGACGTTAAAAATATGTGTCAAGTACTACTCAAATGAGAAAACTTTAACCTATTCTATCTGGAATGATTTTTAATCTACATGCTTCTATCCTTTATGATTCCAAATCCTGGCTTTGCTTCTCTGAGTTTCCCTTTCTTTTTTAAAGCATCTCATTATTTTCCAGGAGAATCTTGAGTTATTATCCTAATGGTATAGTCTATGACTGCAAACAGACAGATATAAGTACATAAAAAGCATTGACTAGGTGTTTACATTTAAAATTATGCCTGAAGAGTACCCTGCAGTCTCTAGGAGAGGGAAGAGCTAGGAACATTTCAAACAGTAACTTTACTCTCCAGTATCTAACCTTTTATATTTGATTAAGATATTTTATCTTATATGGATATATGTTTTAAGAATTTAAAATTTGGGGTGATTCCAATTTATAAATTTCTCTTTGTGGGCAGCTAGGTGGTGCACTGGATAGAACATTTGCCTGAAGTCAGAAGGACCTGAGTTCAAATCCAGCCTCAGACACGTAACTCGCTGTATGACTCTGGGTAAGTTACTTAACCCCAAATGCCTCACCAAAAAACAAAACAAAACAAACAAAAAAAAACTCTTTAAAGGCAATGTAGCCTAACAAAACAATTAGAGGACCTTTCTTGAAATCTCTGCATATGTCTGTTATTTTGGTTATTTATACCCCCTTTGTTCCTCAGTTCCTTTGCCTGTTAAATGTAAATAAATCACTTTTATATGATGATTTACAATTTTCCAAGTACTTTCTTATCACCCGGCCCTAGATGGTAGCCATTGTAAATGTTATTCTTTTCATTTTGCAGAGGAGCAAACTGAGGTTCAGAAAGGTGAAAGAAACTGGATCCAAAATTAAATTGTCTGCCCCAGAGCAATTCAAGCACTTTAAAATACATCAAGCTATATTTCCAGCTTGTCTTAAGAATCAAGTCTTATACTGTAGATTAAATCCATTTAACAATCAAGAAGTAAATCATTATAAGGGATCATTACGAAATATATGAATCAGAGTAAGTATCAGCTCGAATAGAGTTTGTGGGGGTGGGTAGTGAAACTTACCCTGGTCTGATGTATGGATAGGCGTGCTTTCTTATGTATTCAGGAGAATTCTCACTTTCATGATGGTATTTTCATTGGATAGGAAGATGGTGATAATCATTCAACCATAGAGTCAGTCAGGTTTTTTTTTTTTTTATGGAAGTATTCTCAGGATTCTTGCATCCTGGATCTCCCTCACCTTGCATCTAGGAAAACTCAACCTTATTCAGAACTATGTTCTCTAACTGTAATAAATACAAAACAAAACAAAACAAAAACATTGAGATGTTAAAACGGTCTCATTGATTCTATACATGCCTTTATGACAACAGGTAGAAATGACTTTAAATGACCATCTATGTTTATATTTCCTCTCCTTTTACCTTTTCATAAGAAATGGAACTAAATTGCATATTATAAAGTTTAGGGACCTATTTTCATGCCCAGAGCTGAGCTCTCAGAGGAATTAATTATCAATGGTGCCAGAAAGGCTTTGTCCTAAAAGATACATTATTTTGGGAAAGTATTTGTGAAACAATGCAGCCATATCCATTTCATTCTTCTCTATATATTGGAGGCATCAATTATTTGCCATATTAAAGAAATAATGAAATAAATCCATTATGCATTTAAGACCTGGCTCACCAGGGATACTGTGTCCAGTATAAAGGGAAGAATCAGGGAATGTTATACCATTGACATGTTTGGTGCACGCTTCACATGGGCTTGGGAATAATGGATCATTGTGGATCCTCAGGTGACTTTCCACTTACTTTGTCAACTCCTCTGACATTTGTCAGCTTGGAAGTTGTGGTCAAATACATTAGCAGGCAGCAGATAATGACTAGACATCCAATCACTATGACTGTTTTGTTTCTAATTATAGATGCTAATGAAAGTCTCTTATCATGTTTGTCCATAAAGCTTTGGAAGATTCAGAACAGCTAGGTGGTGCAGTGCATAGCATGCCAAGCCTGGAGTCAAGAAGATTCATCTTCCTGGGTTCAAATTCAGCTTGAAAGTTTCAAATTCCAAGCTGTGTGATCCCAAGTTACTTAACCCTGTTTGCCTCAGTTTGTCATCTATAAAATCAGTTGGAGAAGGAAATGGCAAATAACTCTAGTGCCTTTGCCAAGAAAACCCTAAATGGCGTCACAAAGAGTAGAACGTGACTTAGTAAAATGACTGGATTGAATATTGGATAGAACAGAGTGTATTAGGAACAACCAGGTTTTGTTGTTTTTGTCTTATGTAGTTTATTTTTTAGTTTTTTTCTTAACCTTTAGTTAATCCTTACTGTTTCAGAGCCCCACTGCAATGATATGGATTTTCCAATTCAACTCAGTCAACATGACCATCCCCAAAGCAGAAACTCAGATTGTTTCTGTGAAGATTTTTGCCATTACGTTTAGAATAATCATCAACAGGGAAGCGGAGCCAAGATGGCAGAGTAAAAGCAGTTACTTGTTTGAGCTCTCCCCCAAACCCCTCCAAATACCTACAAAAAATGGCTCTAAACAAATTCTAAAGCAGCAGAATCCACAAAAAGACAGAGTGAAACTAATTTCTATCCCAGGACAACCTGGATGGTTGATCAGAAAGGTATATCATGCTGGACTGGGAGAGGAGCTCAGTTTGGTGTGTGGGTGCAGGCAAGGCAGGTTGCTTCCTTTGCTTGGGAACTGGGTCTGGGACCTAGCTTCTCTCTCTCACTGCAGGAACAGACTTTTCCCACTGACCTCCTAAGTTGTCTTTGGTGTTCGTGGGTTGAGAAGTCTGGAAACCGCCACAGCTGCCCGTGATTTGGTCCTCTGAGGCCTCCTCCATGTTTGCTGCAGCCTGCCTTGCTACCACAAAGAGTTGTTATGAATATACATATATACACACAATTGCATATATACATACATAAAATTCATATACATAAACAAATATATGTGCATACATATATATATATATATATATACATACATGCATACTTGTATATTTATAGCAGCTCTTTTATGGCAGTAAATGAAATGAAAGGATGCCTTATAAAGAACTTTATGAGTTAATAGAATACAAGTCATTTCTTCAATTGATAAATGGTCAAAATATATGAACAGGCAACTATTCACTAAAGAAAACAAAATTATACATATATATGTATATATATATATCTACAGTTTCATGAAAAATGCTCTACATCACTGATGAGAGAAATGCAAATTAAAATATCTTTGAGATATCATCTTATAGTTATCAGATTTGTTAAAATGATAGATGCTTTTTAATTGGGGAATGACTAAGAAGTTATGGTATATGATTATGATGGAATAATACTGCACTATAAGAAATGATGAGCTCATTGATTTAAAGAAAAAACATGTAAAAACTTGGACCTATGAATTAAGATGATATCCACATCCAGAGAAGAACCTCATAAGTAGAAGTATGTAAGTATGACTTACATATATTCACACACACATTTATATATATGTATGTATATACACATGTACATACATACAGATAGATGCACATGTGAATATACATAGACCCATATATATGTGTTCATGTTTAATTGTAGCTTTCTGTAGAAAAGGGTGGGGAGGGAGGGAATAAAAAATAAAAAGTGCACAACAGAGAACAAAAGAAATCTTAGAAGAAAGTGTAGAAAGGCTGGGTAGCTTTGAAAAGAATGTATAGTATTTATTACATAGTTTTTTTTAATGGTTTGAAATGGAAATTCATGGTTTTATATTGAATCATCTTTTTTATGTTCTGTGTATGTGGAAATGTTCTTTCCTCTCTGACTCTCATTTTGTATTGAAGCTTAAAATGAATAAAAATAATATATAAACAAGAAATGAATGTATGCCAATCAATTGGGGAATAGTTGATAAAATTATGGTTTATTAATAGCATGCAATACTATTGTGCTATAAAAAAGGTTGAAGGGGATATTGTCCACTACAAATTGATGTTATATAACCTCCAATGGACCATCACTGCTATTAGGCAGTCATATTGTGCCTTCCTTATCAATGCTCTATTCCACTTTCAACAGCTGCTCTTCCAAAACATTTTATCCCTTCTCAAACTTCCCCTAGCTCTCTCTATCACCACACTTTCAGAGGATAACCTTGCCTCATATTGTACAGACAAAAAAAAAATGAGGCTATTCACCTTGGGTTCCCTCTTCTCCTCTCTTCCTTATCTGCTATACTTCAGGAGGCATCTGCCACTTTCTCCTCAATCACCCCTATTTCATGTGATGGAATGACCTTACTCTTTAGTGATCCCATTAATCCCATATCCTTCAATAAACTGTTCACTTTTTTATTCCCATTTCTTTCACTTATTTTGATTTCTCCTTCTCTACTAGTTCATTTCCTACTGCCTACCAACATGCCCACATCTCCTTATGCTGAAAAAAATAATCACTTGATCCTTCCATCTATGCTAATTATTTTCCCATTCCTATCCTGCCCTTCATAGCTTAGCTTCTTGAAAAGTCAGCTACAACAGATGCATCCACTGCCCAGTATTGGGCATATTTCCTGCCCAATAGCTCTGCTGATCTACAATCTCACATCTTCAACTGCCTTTCAGATATCTCAAACTAGATGCCCCTGTAGATATCTTCAACTCAATACCTACAAAATGTAATCCATCATCTTTACTCCTAAATTCTACCTCTCCTACTCTCTCCATTACTGTAGAAAGCAACACCATCCTCCCAATCCCTCAAGCTCACTACCTAAAAGTCATTCTAGGTTCCTCACTATCTCTCATTCCCATCCCTTTCCTTCCATATCCAATCCATTGTGAATGCTTATTAACTTCACTTTTGCATTATTTCTCAAACATGTCCCCTTCTCTCCTCTAACACTTTCTCCAGTCTCTTGCCAGCCCTCATTACATCACACCTTGGTTACTGCAAAAACTTCCTGGTGGTTCTGCCTACCTCAGGCCTCTCCCCAATCTAATCCATTCTCCATTAAGCCACTAAAGTGATTTTCCTAAAACATAGGCATGATCATATCAACTCCTCCTTAACTTATATTAACTCCTGTGATTTCTTATTGCCTCCATGACCAAAAATAAAAGTTCTCTATTTGGTATTAAAAGTCCTTTGTAACCTAGCTACTCCTATCTTTCCAGTCTCCTTATGCCTTATGCCCCACTATTTACTCTTTGATCCAGAGGCATTGGTCTCCCAGCTATTCTACACACAAGACACTTCATCTCTTCAATCCAAGCATTTTCTCTGTTTGTTCCCCTTCCCTTCCTCTGCTCCAACGACTGACCTCTCTGGCTTTCTTGAAATCCAATATCCAATACCATATTCTACTGGAAGCCTTCCCTAATTTCTCTTACTTCTACTGCTTTCCTCCTTTAATTATTTCTTATTTGTCCTCTGTGTAGTTTCCTGTGTATATTTTTGTTTGCATGTTATCTCCCCCATTAGATTGTAAATTCTGTGAGTAAAGATTTTCTTTTGCCTCTTTGTGCAATACAATGCCTAATATAACATAAGTATTTTGAAATGTTTATTGAATGAAAAAATTAATAAAAATAAAAATTAAAAATTAAATAAAATTTTCAGAGTAATTTTATGATACAAAGTGAAATGAGCAGAACCAAGAGATTTATACAATAATAACATCATTATAAAGATAAAAATATTGAAATGAATTGAGAACTCTGATTTAGAACTCCATTTTACATTAGCAGATGTTTGGTTTTGACTCCATGGACAACCCTCCCCTCATTTATGCCCCCACCACTCCAGGAAAAGCTGACCACCTTTACTGTCATCATCATGAAACATTATTCAGGTCTTGATTCTCTGAACTTTCTCAATTCTCTCTTAGCTGCCTCTCCCCTATGATTGGAGTCCTGAAGGATAAAGCACTAAACTCTCCCCAAAGCCCTCTTTTATATAGGGTTCACAACCTTCCTGTTTACTCCATTTTCTACCATGATTTCATTCAACGTTGTATTCAAGGCCTTTCATACCCCTCCCCACATACACTTTTCCTATATTCTCAGGTATTATACCTTTATATGTACTCTGCAATTCAGTGACACTTACCTAACTAAGACTCCATCTCCTAATTCCAAGAATTTTCATTTGCTATCTCCCATGTCTAGGAGTTGATAAGGTTATCAAAAGGAAATGTGTAGAGAAAAGAGGCCAGAACGGACTCTTGGGGTATACTTAGTAGTGATTTCATGACAGTGTTTCAAGTTTTTACCCCTGATATTAAGCAAAACAGAGGATTTATTTTCAGAATAAGAATTTTGTTTTCCAGCTTCTTGACTATTCCTTGAAATTCTATTGAAGGAAAAACATAATGAAAATATTCTTGCATTTTCTCCAAAGTATGCTATATGATTCATATTGAAAGTTGTTCATTCAATGAAGACAGAATTGTGAAAATGAAAAAATGCAAGAAAATGTAAATAAAATATGAAACCTTTTTTAAAACTGTGAAATGAAATATTTTCTACATGCTCTCAATTTTATCACAAGGAATCCTAAGACATATTGACAATAACTATGGTTTCAACCATGTTGAATGTTATAAGAATTCGTAACTCTATTTTTACTTAGAGAGGGCTATTTGGTATAGAGTATATCATGCTGAAATTGAAGCCAGGAAAGACTGGATTCAAATTTGACTTGTGATATTTATTAGCTATGGGTCCCTGTCATTAATTTTCTCTGCTTCTGAAACTTTTCATCTATAAAATCAGACTAATAGTATTCATTATCTACCTCACAAAGCTGTCATGAAATTTAAGTTAATGTAAAATATTTTGCCAGCTATAAAGACATATGTTTCAGTGAAAACTAAAACAAAAACAGTGAAAAGCTCCCCTTTTTGGCATTAATTTTTCATTTTTAAATAATAAGTTCTTTCTTGCTGGAAGATAGTCTAGATATGCTAGTCTATTTCACAGAACTATCTATTAATCTCTATGTCCTTCTGCACATCCCAAATGTTTTGGGTCAGAGTTAAGCTCCTAACATTTAAAATTGCTCTAAGGCTTTTGGAACAACTATAAAACAGTTAGCTAGAGGAAAAAGATGTTACTGTGAGCTTCTCAGCAACCAAATAGAAACGCATTCTGGAGATAGAAGCAGCTCCTCATGGATTGGTCTACTAGTGGCCCACTTGAATGGAAAAAGTGTTCCATTATCAAGGTAAGCACTTCACTGTGGGTTTGCCTTTTTTGTCCTATTTTCTATTATGATGTGTTAGAGAGGATTTGTGGATAGGAATCATGGTACAGTGGCAAATGTTCTCATTTTAGAGGCAGGCTAAGTTTGAACTCAAAATTTGCCAATGTACATGTCTGACTTCGGGAAATTGCTTCATTTTTTGGACCTCATCTTCCTTATTTATTAAAAAAAAATAGGATCAGCTAGGTGGTGCAGTGGATAGAGCACTGGCCCTGAAATCAGGAGGACCTGAGTTCAAATCTGCCTCAGACCAAACACTTGACACTTACTAGCTATGTGACCCTGGGCAAGCCACTTAACCCCAAATTGTCTAAAAGTAAAAGAAAAATTAATTAAAAAATTAAAAAAAATGTTGGTGGAATTGGTGGGGCAGATGAAGTTGCACTCTATGATTTGAGTCCATTCTAGCTTTACATCTATGGTCTTCTGACCACATTATTTTTTTGCTTTTTGGTGAGACAATTGCTGTTAAGTGACTTGCCCAGTGTCACACAGCTAGTAAGTGTCAAGTATCTGAGACTGGATTGGAACTCAGGTCCTCATGACTCCAAAGCCAGAGCTGTATCCTCTGCATCACCTAGATACCACTTTATGACTGCATTTTGTAATTGATTGTTAACCTCAATATTCATTTTCCAGTAAAAAAAAAAATAAGACAGGTAGGTGGCACAGTGGACAAAGCACTGGGCTGGGAATTAGGAAGGATCTTCTTCCAGAGTCCAAATCTAGCCTCAAATGCTTACTAGCTATGTGACCCTGGGTGAGTCATTTAACCCTGTTTGCCTCAGTTCCTCATTTGTAAAATGAGTTGGAGAAGGAAATTGCAAACCACTCCAGTATATTTGTGAGAAAAATCTCAAATGGAGTCAGCAAGAGTTGGAAATGACTGAAACAACTCAATAATAATGCAACAACAGGAGATTCTTAAAATATTTCATTAATAGAAATATGAATATATTAAAGTCACTTTTGTAGAGATATTTGCATCCATAGGAGTAGAAGAGAATATCAAGAGATTGAATGTAGAGATTAATGAAAGGAAGATCAAGGAAAGATTTTTGGAGATTTGTCCATGTTTAGAGCAGAAGTAATACATGAGTCAGCAGAGAAGATTATAAAAAATTGGAGGGGTTGATGAGAATTTAGGAAAGATAAAAGATAATGGAAACTAAAGAATAAATATCCAGGAGGATTTGGCACTAAAATCATTCCAAGAACAGCAAAGTCAAAGAGTATAGAGGTTGCAAAAAGACCATTAGGTTTAGGAGTAAGTCATTATTGATAAACTATAACCACTCAACTGTTAAATTAGCTTTAGGAACTCAAGATATTTATCCCATAGAAGAATTGTCTGAAGGAAGGTAAAAATATCATATTTTTCTTGAAATATCTCACATATTTTAGGGAAAATCAATGCATTAGCCTTGATTTTACCAAACGTGGAAAAAAAAATACTAAGATCAGTTGGTGGAAATTATAGGGAGCAGGAAAGGAGGGGTGTGGATTTTGATTCAACAAAAAGATTACAAAATCTTTACAAAATTGGATAAAGTTCCTCAGTGTGTAATAAAATCCAAATCTAGAAAATGGAAGCATTAAATGGGACGGTGCTCCTTTTTTTTTTTATACTCAGTTTTGCTGGGTAGGTGATTTGTTATCATATCTCCTTTGCCCTCTGGAATATTGTATTAAATGTCCTGCAGTCCCTTAATGAACAAGCTGCTAAATCTTGTGTTATCCTGATTGTGTTTCCACAATACTTGAATTGTTTATTTCTGGCTGCTTGTAATATTTTCTCCTTGATCTTGGAACTCTGGAATTTGGCTACAATATTCCTAGGAGTTTTCCTTTGGGGAGCTCTTTCAGAAGGTGATTGGTGGATTCTTTCAATTTCTATATTGCTCTCTGGTTCTAAAATATCAGGGCAGTTTTCTTTGATCATTTCTTGAAAGATGATGTCTAGGCTCTCTTTTTGATCATGGCTTTCAGATAGTCCAATAATTTTTAAAATCTCTCTCCTGGTTCTATTTTCCAGGTCAGTTGTTTTTCCAATGAGATATTTCATGTTGTTTTCTAATTTTTCATTCTTTTGGATTTGTTTTACAGTGTCTTGATATCTCATAAAGTCACTAGCTTCCAATTGTTCTATTCTAACTTTTAAGGAAGTATTTTCTTCAGTAATCTTTTGGATTTCCTTTTTAATTTGCCTAATTTTGCTTTTTAGGGCATTCTTCTCCTCATTGGCTTTTTGGACCTCTTTTGTCATTTGGATTAGTCTATTTTTAATGTCTTATTTTCTTCAGTATTTTTATGGGTCTCCCTTAGCAATATGTGGGGTGTCTGTGACCCCCAAAATAATCAAATCAGAGAATTTTTCTTAAGAAAGGCAAAAAGTTGCTTTCTCATGAGAAAGGACACACCCAGCATCTGCTCAAGATGGCTCCAGCCAGGGTGTGTGAGGGAGTGTAGCTCAAAGCCAGTTTAGGTAGACCCTAAGGCAGAACCTCCACCCTCCCAGTAGCTCCTCTTCCCATTGGTTGGGCTTCAAAGCTCACCTTCTAAGTGTGGAAACTTTTCCCCAGCAACAAGGTTGCAAAAAGGCATGAAACAAGGAACTGTTGGTTCAGCAGGAAAGTAAGATAAAAGGAGGGGAGAGCCAGAAAGCCTGGACAAACAAGATAGTTTCGGGGACATCACCTGAAGTACTCCCTTATCTTGTTTACATATTTGTGTAAACCAATAAACCAAGAAATAAATTAATCAATAACCTAATCTCCCCCTGTCCTGTTTTCTTATCACTTCTGTGGGAACCAAACTGTTAGCATTCGTCACAGCAAGCTGTTGAGTTGTTTTTCATGTTTTTCTTGCATCACTCTCATTTATTTTCCCAGTTTTTCTTCTACTTCTCTTACTTGCTTCTCAAAATCCCTTCTGAGCTCTTCCAAGGCCTAGGACTGATTCATATTTTTCTTGGAGTCTTTGGATGTAGGAGCTTTGACTTTGTTTTCTTCTTCTGGTTGTATGTTTTGACTTTCTTTGTCACCAAAGTAAGATAATATAGTCTGACTCTTTTTACACTGCTTGTTCATGATCCCAACCAATTCCTTGAGTTTTAAACTCTTTTTTAAGGTAAGCCTCTGCTTCCAATGTGGAGAATGCACTGTATCAAGCTTCATGGGTTTGTATACCTGTTTTCAGAGATACTTCTAGGGATCTAAAAATTTTCGGTTCTTCCAAGGTGCTCCCCTGCCACAACAAGCTTCACCAGACCAGCGCTCCTCCTCACCCCAGAACCACCCCCTCAGAACTGTGACCCAGATCCAAGCACAGGCAAAGCAAGAGATTCCTGCCTCAGCACTGGCAAAGAGATCCTTGCAATCTCCCTCTGATCAACCACTGGATTCCCCCTCAGTCTGTGGGCTGGCTCAGGAGGCAGCTGCTGCCCCAGACCTAGCTTCTCTCTCTCACTGCAGAAACAGACTTTTTCCACTGAACTTCTAAGATATCTTTGGCATTTGTGGGTTGAGAGGTCTGGAAACTGCCACAGCTGCCCACAATTCATTCTTCTGAGGCCTGCTCCAGGATCCCTGTGGCCTGTGTGCCCATCTGTGCTCCACTCCTTGCCTGGCATGATACACCTTTCCAATCAGTCATGCAGGTTGTCTTGGACTGGAAATTTTGTTTACTCTATTTTTGTGGGTTTTGCTGCTTTAGAAATTGTTTAGAGCCATTTTTATAGGTTTTTGGAGGGGTTTGAGGGGGGAACTCAAGCAAGTCACTGCTTTCCCCCCACCATCTTGGCTCCATCCCTCCCAGAGCAGTGCTTCTCAAACTGCAGGTTGTGACCCCACATGGAGTGGTGTAACTGAATGTGGGGGTCAAGAAAAATTTGGTAACGGTAAAAGATTTCTGAATGTGTAATGACCAAAAATTAATTTGAAATCAAATGTATAATGAATATAAGGTGTTTCTGGCAGTGCTTGCCCATGTTGCATCACACAATTTCACTGCAGCCTTGGTTCTGAACCCACAATATGCACACTTTGCACTGCACATGCCATTACAACAAACAACACTAATTAATGCTGCCAGAAACCCCTCTGCTGAGATTCAAGATTATTGTATGTAATGAATTGCAGTGTTTATACTGTACATGTAAAATCATTAAGTCAATTTTGGCTTAGGATTAGGAAAGAATTTCCACCGTTTCTGAAATGGCACTAACATACTTCTGCCATTTTGTACTATGTATTTATGCAAAACAGCATTCTTAGCATTGATGATTATAAAATCAAAATATCAATCAACTCTGAAAAACATTGAAGATGCTCTTCATCCTGCAGAATTAAATATTCTACCAAGATTGAATTCTTTGAGTAAAAATAAACAAGCACATCCATCTCATTAGTATGCAAATTTGCTTTTGCCTTTAATAAATGGTAAAATTATATAGATACTAAAGAATTATTTAAGTCTATTTGTCAGCTCTGTGGGGCGGGGAAAAATTGTAACTAAACAAGAAATAGAAAATATTATGAAATGTAAAATAGATAATTTTGATCACATTAAATCGAAAAGCTTTTGCACAAACAAAACCAATGCACCCAATATTAGAAAAAAAGCAGAAAACTAGAAAACAATCTTTACAGCAAGTGTCTCTGATAAAGGTTTCATTTCTCAAGTATATAAAGAACTGAGTCAAATTTATGAGAATGCAAACTATTCCCTAACTGATAAATGGTCAAATGATATGAACAGGAAGTTTTCAGTGGAAGAAATTAAAGCTATCTATAGGCATATGAAGAAGTGTTCTAAATCACTTTTGATTACAGAAATGCAAATTAAAACAACTCTGAGATATCGTCTCACACCTATTAGATTGGTTAATATGACAAAAAATGAAAAAATATAAATGTTGGAGAGGATGTGGGAAAATCAGGACAATGATGTAGTGTTAGCAGCGTTGTTAACTGATCCAACCATTCTGAAGAGCAATTTGGAGCTATGTTCAAAGGGCAACCAAGCTCTGCACACCCTTTGATCCAGCAATACCTCACTGGGTTTCTTCATTTGCCTATTTTTATTACTCTAACTTATTTTTTCTTTTCTTATTGCTCTAGCAGGAATTTTTACAATAATATTGAACAATAGTAGTGATAATAGACACCCTTCCTCCACCCCTGATCTTATTGGACAGGCCTCTCATCTATCCATCTTATATATTATGTTTGCTCTTGCTTTTAGATAGATACTAGTTATCTTTTTGGGAAAGGTTCT
This sequence comes from Vombatus ursinus, assembly GCF_900497805.2. Taxonomy (NCBI): domain Eukaryota; kingdom Metazoa; phylum Chordata; class Mammalia; order Diprotodontia; family Vombatidae; genus Vombatus; species Vombatus ursinus. Next base: position 347,643 of record NW_020954584.1, read on the forward strand.
ATTGATTCCTGTACTTTCTAAATGTTTTTAATACAAATGATCTTCATATTTTGTCAAAAGCTTTTTCTGCCTCTTTTGATATAATTACATATTTTATTGTTTTTGTTATTGATATCTTCAGTTATTATTATAGCTTATATATACATATATACATAGATAAATATGTCAAAATATGTACATATATACATACAAATCCATGTCCTTAAACACAATGTACAAATTCACATACATATATACATACAAACTTACATAAATACAACTTTAACCAGCCCTGCATGCCTGGTGCAAATCTCACCTGGTCATGGTAATCTTTGAAAGAAATTGCTATAATCTTCTTGTTCATATTCTATATGCATTTATATTAATATTTATTAGAATAGGTCTATAATTTTCTTTCTCTCATTTTGCTTTCTCATATTTTCTTATAAAACTATTTTGGGAGGATTCTTTCTTTACTTATTATTTTCAAGTAACATATAATATTGGTAATGATTACTCCTTAAGTATTTGGTCGATTCACTTCAAAATACATCTGATTATGAAGATTTTTCTCTTAGGGAGCTTATTGATGGCTTGCTCATTTTTTTTTCTGAGATAGGTTTGTTTCTGTACTCTACTTCCTCTTCTGCTAATTTGGGAACTATATATATATATATATATATATATATATATATATGTATATAGACGTCTGTGTGTGTGTTATAGATGTGTCTATGAGTTATATATAGATGTGTGTTCTACATATATATGTGTGTGTGTGAGACATATATATGGTTTATCATTTCTTTCTCAAGGCTTCCCATTTTTACAGTTGAGGAAACTGAGGCAAATAGATGTTAAATGACTTGCCCAGGGCACATAGCTAGTAAATGTTTGAGATTGGATTTGAACTCAGATCATTCTGATTCCAGACCCAGTACTCTATTCATTGTGCCATCTAACCCTGTTAAAACCAGGTCCTAGTTTTATTTATTAGTTCAATTTCTTTCTGACTTTCAATTTTATTCTTCTCTCCTTTGATTTTCAGGATTTCCATTTTGTTGTTCAATTGGTTTTTTTTAATTTGTTCTTTTTCTAGTTTCTTTTAGTTGCATGCTGAAATCATTTATCTGCTCTGTCTCCCTTTTGTAGTTGTATGAGTATATATAATACATACATATACATATATAGAAATATACACACATATTCATGTATATACTTATACATGTATATACATACACACATATACACACATATATACATACACACACACACACACACACACACACACACACACATATATATATATATATATATATATATATATATATATATGAATAAACTACTTAAAGCTTCTTAATAGTCCTAGTTCTGGAAATTAAATAGTGATTCTTCTTGAAAATGTCTCTACTGTTTTCTCCTTTGGACACATTTTTTTCCCTTGAGTCTGCTATTAAGGTTATTCATTGAGACACCTCCAGAGACATAGAACTGAAGGACTATGTGGACTGCCCCTGTTCTTTAGGCAGATTCCTCAAAAGATTTAATTAGAGGAGAAAGGGCTTTAAGAACACGGTATTAGAATGACTCACAGACATAGGATGGTGTTTTTATTGAATATGGATAAAATACTCTGCTGTTGACAAAAATGTATGGGTTATCACTAAATCCATGGACTCACTTCTAAGAAAGTGCAATTGTTTGAAAAAATACTGATATGTGGGAATTGGAGAAGAAATTTGAAAATAATTAAATCCATGTAGACCTCTTTTTTTTTTTAACTGAAATGAATTACCATGGACTTTTCTGTCTCTGTGATCACAACACGGCAAATAGTGGTAAACAGTGTTTTTATTACTCTAAGCAGCTGTGTTTTAGCACTAAGTAAAGCATATCAGAATCCAGGACTTGGAACATTAGACTCCATGGAGAGGTAATATATTTATAGAAGGCATTCACATTTCTGATTCTATTCCAAACTATGCTTTGCGTTAAGACTATAAAGTAGCTGATTACCTAAGCTGAATGAGTTTTTACCACTTGATTTAGTGAGAAATGGGAGTCATGTTATCAAAATAAAGAAATAAACCCCCACCAAAAAGCCCCAGTGGTCATCTTCTCACATGACCAATTTTTTTAATCTCTTTAAGTAGTTGTGATTATAAATGAAGAAATTAGATGATTCAGATGATTATTTTAAGATGTAAAGTACATGGGGCACTTTACAGAATTATCTATTCTGAGGTGGCACCTGTGCAAGGAAACTAGAAAAATATAAAGATCAAGTGTAGAAAAATACTCAGAAAATGGCATATGCTTTTCATTTCAGAATAGTGCTTTAGTGATATGGTTTTGGCTATTAATAAGTGACAATAGCCTTCAAGAAACTGTAAAGCACAAAAAAAAATACATGATCTCTTTTGCTTATTCCCTTTCCATTGAAATGTCTGATGAAAATGAAATGATAATAATAATGATGATAGTAATGGTAATAATATTAATAACAATAATAATATGACATTTCTAAGGTTCTATGTGCTAGTTCTATATTGTTCCTATTAATAAAAAAATACTTATTTAGTACACTTTAAAATGTACAATTAGTTAAATTTATATTTGTAAAAGTATCAATAATAGTTTAAAGTGATATCTTTTGATGGACCAATTGTATTTTAGTATATTTATGAGGGATAAAAAAATTCTTATCATAACCCTGGAACAAATCTCAATTGATCAAATGAAACAAGATGTCACCAGTATTTAATTCTTTTCTTAAAGAGGTCATCCAAATGATCCTCAGTTTATAGGAAAGTTCCTAACCGCATAAAAATTAAATTCTTGTTATGTAGGTGATCAGAGGATCTTGAATCAGAGGACCTTTACTAATATTTCTACGCACTTGCCTCTTTTCCACTGGAATCACAACCAATTATATTCTTCTTTTAAGAGAATAGATTCCGTTCTTGAAGTGGAAGTGTCTTGGAAATTTCAGAAGATTGTTGATACCTCAGTTTAAAAGATTGTGTTTCCAAAAAGAAACTAAAATGCTCATGCCATTGAAAATGGGGAAATTCATTGCCAGGGAGACATCCAATAGGAGTCTAGTAAAAGACACTTTACACCAAAAATATTCATTAAAGTACTTTTTGTGCATGTGCAAAAAAGAATAAAAAGTAAATGTCCATATATTGAGGAATACTTAAATATGCAGACTATATCTTCACTATTAGAAAATATGGATATCTGGAATTTAGGAAAATATTAATTTTTATTATTTGAAGTAGATTAAAGTAAACAAGGCCTGAAAACAATCTCCACATTAATGACAACAAATAAACAGAGAGAACAATTTAGGAGAAAAAAACCCTGAATATAATATAGTGCTCAAACTTGTCATAGAAAATACTTAAGAAAATGTGCCTTTTTCCCTTTATTACAAAGAACAGAAACTTTGAGTAAGGCACAGCTCATATATTGTCAGATGTAGGGAGTAATATATTGAGAAAAGAACATGTTATAAAAAGTGGGCCCAGTAAAAGTTTATGTTTCATAATTATCTTTACAGATAAGATCTCACTGCTACAGTTACAGAAGAACAACCAACTTTTGTATGAGATTAAAATTTGAAAATAGAACCACAAAAGCTCTATGAAGCAAGTAATAGTACATTATTGTGACCGGTATTCTGACAAACAAATTGATTCACATAAAGATTAAGCAGGTTCTTCATCAAAACAGTCAGATGTCAGAACTGATCTCAAGGCTCTTGTAACTACAAGTCTGTTGCTGTATCCAATAAATACTTTGTCTGCTTTCCCCTCAATGCCTCCCCACATACACACATGGAAATCAGGAACAATGTTACCGAGTTCGTCCTCCTAGGGCTCACTCAGAATCTCGAGGTACAAAAAACTCTATTTTCTGTATTCTTAGTTATCTACATTTTAACTGTGGTAGGCAACATTCTCATTATCATAACTATCATTGGAAGTAAGAACTTGAATTCCCCTATGTACTTCTTTCTTGCCTTCTTGTCTTTCATGGATGCTATCTATTTCACTGTCACTGTCCCTAAAATGACCCTAGACATGCTCTATGAAAGGGTGACAATTTCTTACCGAGCTTGCATGGTGCAGCTCTTCTTGGAACACCTGTTTGGTGGGGCTGAAGTTTTCCTCCTCATTTTTATGGCCTATGATCGCTATGTAGCCATCTGTAAACCCTTGTATTACTTATTCATAATGAGATGGCGTGTATGTGTTCTGCTCTTGGTGGCATCCTGGATTGGAGGTTTCATGCATTCATTAGTTCAGCTCCTTTTTATTGTTAGTCTCCCATTTTGTGGACCCAATGTAATTGATCACTTCATTTGTGACATGTACCCTTTGTTGGAACTTTCCTGTACAGATACCTATATAATTGGCATCTCGGTGGTTGCCAATGGGGGAGTAATATGCACAATTATATTTTTGCTATTGCTTATCTCCTATGGGGTCATTTTACACTCTTTGAAAAGGCAAAGTCTGGAAAGTCGACAAAAAACCCTTTCTACTTGCATCTCCCACATCACAGTTGTTATCTTCTTCTTTGTCCCTTGTATTTTCATGTACATTAGGCCTGCCTGTACTTTCCCCATTGATAAATCTCTAACTGTCTTTTATACTATCATCACTCCTATGCTGAACCCTTTAATCTACACCCTGAGAAACACGGAGATGAAAAATGCCATGAGGAAGCTTTGGAACAGAAATGTGATGTCTAGCTGTAAGGTAATGGATGTCCTGGCCAAGCAATGATGTTTCACAAAAGAAATGATTGAAGATTGTCAAATTATGAAAACTTGGTGGTTTTTTTTTTTGAGTTGAGAAAGCAGATGCTGAATATATGAAGAAAAAAAATAATCGTTCTGTCATTAGCATTAGAAACTGTATTTTTGTTGTTGCTGGGACTATTTCTTTAAGAGCGTGATTGTTTGATGAAAAATGCTATCTGTGTCCAGAGAGATACCTGGTGGTCTTTGACTGCAAATTGAAGCATATTTTTATTTTTGTTTCTTTCTTTTCTTTTCTTCTTTTTTTCTGCAAAGTGTCTAATGCAGAAATATATTTTACATGACTTCATATTTATAACAGACATCACATTTCTTGTTTTTTCAATGTGTGGGTGAAGGCATGAATGGAGGGAGATAATTTGGAACTAAAAATAAAATGTTAAAAATACCATCATGGTTCATCAGGAAAATATCAATTCACTTTAACTGGTGACACTTTTTAAGAGAAATTGACTCTTTAAAAAGAAAAAAAAAATCATTCTGAGAATAATATTGGTCAAATATGTTTAATGAAGGGAATTAATGTGTCATGATGTGTTTGTGGTTTGGCAGTGGATTTTCTATAGAAGAGAAACAAAAACTAATCAATTTCTCTGTTAACTTGAAGTTATTACTGCTTCAAATTTTCTGTGTAAATCAACCAGCTTCACATGTAATATTTAACTTTATCATCAAGACTTAAAATATGATATAAAATCTGATAACGTGGGAATATATGTTTTAATAGGAAAAGTTTTTATAAAGATGTGTGAGTTGATCTTTGTAGATCAAACAACATGTTCTAATTGTGTAGTAATATCAAATTATAATATCAATAATTAAATTGTAAATCGATGTTTATTATCTTATATGTTCCAATAAGAGAAATAGCATGGCATATCGCACAGAGTTCTGTAGCTGGAGTGTAGACAAATTGGCCTTAAATCACCACTGACCCCATATGAATTATTTAACCCCTCTCAGCCTTTAAAATTATTGTTATTGTTATGAACAGTGAGAATAATAATCTCATTTACCCCCCCCTTTTTTAGGCAATTTGGGGTTAAGTGACTTGCCCAGGGTCATAGAGCTAGTAAGTGTCAGGCATTTTGTCTGAGGCTGGATTTGAATTCAGGTCCTCCTGATTTCAGGGCCAATACTCTATCTACTGTACCACCTAATTGTCCTTCATTCCCTTTTTAAAAAATAGTTTCTGATATAAACAGTCACAGAACAGGATGTTAGAAGGATACTTATGTTTGTTGTCGTGTTTTCATTTATACTTGATGCCCTATAGATTATAATACAGCTGTAATTTTATATAACATATTGATTTTTGGAGTCAGATAACAATATTTGTAAATGCAAATCCATCTCAATAATAATCTCAATGAATCATCTTCAGTTCAATTCTAAAAGCAGTGAGGACAACAGGGAAGTTTATTTAAGTTGTCCTATTTCCACAATGTTTTGATTCTCTTGTCCAGATCTCCATACTAGGGAAGTTGTGTGTTCTATGTTGGTGAGACATTATGAGTTTTTGAACTGTAAATATCTATTAGAAATTTGTTCCTAACTATTTTACGAATCAAAGTTATATACTTCCATTAAAAATGTTGAGATCTCTATTTGTACTCCGTATATTTGCCAATTTCTGTTGTATATTTTAGGCCACCAGAATATTTCTAAATGGTTATTTCACAAGTACATTTTTAAGGGCTGCTGGGATGTGTTTCACTGTTTGCATAATGCCCTCACATGATCTTCATTGATTACTAACTCTGGATACCCCAAGAGCTGGAATTATCATTCTTTGTTGTTGTTTTCTTCTGTCCGAACAATATGGAAATAGAGCCGAGGCTTGATAAGATGGTGGTAGTGCTGGTAGTCGTGTTAGTGAAAATGAGCGCAGCTAACATTAACATAGCATTTAGTTAATGCCAGGCAAAGCACTAAACATTTTGATATTATTATCTCATTTTATCTTCACCACAACCCTGGGAGGTAGGTGCCATTACTATCACCATTTTATAGATGAGATAACTGAGGCAAACATGGCTTATGTGACATGTGCAGAGTCACACAGTTAATAAGTGCCTGAAGGCAGATTGAAGTCACATCTTCCTAATTCCAGGCTCCATGCTCTAAACACTGTGCTAATTTACTGCACTATTATCATATTCATATTTCTTTTATCATCACAACGACTGTTTTTGTTATTCTTATGTAATTATGTTTTATCTTCAAATGACCAGGCTTGTTATTCCAGAAGCATGTTGTGTGATTCTTTCCTAAGCCTTTTGGTGAATAGTTCAAAGATTATCCAATGAATGAAATGGAGATCTTCCTCAGGTATTTTTAATATCTTGATTTTATAAACACTATATTTGGGAAGTGTATTTATTTTCTTTCATTCTTGCTTTATAGATATTCCACTTTTTTCTCTCTTACAAACTTCCTTGATTTTGCTTCCTTATCATTTCTCATTTGAAATTGATTTTTGTGACATGGTCTATCTACCATATATCCTACCTTTACTTTTTAGTATTTTTAAATTTGATTCTTTTGAAGAGGTAATATCCCAGGATTCACCATCACTGCCTTTTGCCAGGACAATAGTGGTGTTACATAGATGAATTTGTGAAGCAGGGAATATTTCAGGGTCATTTGAATTATTGTGTGATTGCAGAAGAGGTGAAGATTAATCTCCTCCTCCTACCCAATCCTGGCTGCAGCCTTTGTCACTTGGCAGTGCTTATTCAAAGTCTCGATATTGTGATGGATATATATCATTAGATTAGTGATAATTAAAATTTACATAGCACTTGATGTTTTGTAAAAAGCTTTATAAATATTACCTGATTTGATATTTGATTGCAGATCTCATCTGATTACCTCCACTTCTAAAAAGCTGGGGTGTTCCACAGATGCCCACCCCTTTCTACTCAGAATTCATCAGATCTCTATCTGCAGGTAGATAGCATTTTTCATCATGAACCACTGAAATTACTTTAGATCATTGTATCTATTAAAGTGGCTAACCTTTTACAATTGATCATCATGCAATATTGCTGTTAATGTGTAGAAGGTTCTACTCATTTTATTTTAAATCAGTTCATATAAGTTGTCCCAGGGTTTTCTGAAACCCCTCTGCTTCTCATTTCTTATAGCACAATAATATTCACTTAAAATCCTGTACCATATCTTGTTCCGTCATTCCTAAATTAATGGACATCTCTTCAATTTATAATCCTTTGTTGAAACAAAAAGAACTGCTATAAGTATTTTTGTACACATATAGTCTTTCCCCATCTTTGATCTCTTTGCAGTGGCATTTCTGGGTCAAAGGGAAGGAACTATTTTGTATCCTTTTGCATATGGTTACAAATTGTTCTCCAGAATGGTGCAACCATTTCATAACTCCACCAAAAATTCATTAGTGTACCTATTTTCACATATTCTATATTTTTTATCATTTTCCTTTTCTATTATTTAAGTTAATCTGATAGATTTTCCCTCAGATTTGCTTAAATTTGCATTTCTCTAATAAAGATTTGAAACATCTTTCCATGTAACTATTGATAACTTTGATTTCTTCACCTGGAAACTGTCTGTTGGATATCATCTATCTTCATGGAAAAAAGGCAAATGCCTGTGTGATAGTAGCAAAGATTGAAACCATGCACAGTGGAGTGGCAATAGTGATAACTCTGGACTCAGAATACCTGAGTTGAAATTGTACCTGTATAAGGTATTTAGTATTTGTAAAATGAATTTACTTTTTAAGCCTCAGTTTCCATCTCCATAATTTCATAGATCTAGACTAGATGACGTCTGAGATCTCTTCTACTTCTTATGATTTTCTTTTAAATGTGCATTCTGCAAATATCATATAGATCTAACCTACAAAGCTGTACATATAAGCTCTTTCTGGGTTTCTCTGGGCATTGTAGAATATACGTGCCCCTGTGATAAATTAGAAACAATCAAGGTAATACTTTCAGATAAGGAATCTCAATAGGGAACCCTCATTTGGTTGGAGAGAGATGTTAGTTTTTCATGCTTGGGGAGAATAGGAAAGCCATAGACTCTAGAATTCTGAAATTTTTGTTTCCTATAACATTATGGCTTCTTCAGGATGAGTTTATAATTAATTCTCTCTCTCTCACACACACACACACACACACACACACACACATGTTTGTGTAACAGTAGGTCCAAGAAAATGTATATTGTCATACAATGATATGCTCTTGAAATGGAATGTGTAAATAAAAGCTGGCATCCGTAGTAAAGATGAATCTGCTTGCTTTGTAATTATAAACACTGTTTGGCCCCCAAAAAGAGGTAAGGAAATGTCTCATTCTTTTTGCAAAAGTGGGAGATTATATGCGTGGAACATCATCTATACTACTGGACTCAGTATGTTGATTATATTTGCAAGCTTCTTTCTTTTTTATATATAATTTGTTGTAAGACAGGGATCACTAGTTCAGCAGAAGAAAGACATTAATTTAAAATGGTTACACAAATGAAAAGCTGAAGTCTACATTGTGTCTGAGTTGGAGGACCACATTTCTATGCTACATAAGTAGAATGAGATTAAAGATGTTGACTGATGTGAATGAGAAAATTAACCATCATAAGAACTGTCACCATAAAGGGTCTGCACCCTGAATTTGATCTGAACATGAATGACTAAGCTGAAAGATGGATTTGCTTGTATCCTCCTTAGACAGGCGTAGGCAAAAAGACCCAAAGAGAACATGAAGAGGAAACTAACAAAGATTTCTAAGAGAGGTCCTTATGGAAGAGCAAGTTTTTATGAGTGCTTTTCTGGAAAGAACAGTCATTTGGAAGGGTGTGTGTGTGTGTGTGTGTGTGTGTGTGAAGGGGTTGATTTCTCAGCTTTACAATTCTCTGAATTCTGAGTACTTGAGGGAACCCATTAATACAATTCTGGGCTATATCCTCCTTGTGTTCATATATATTAAAAAAATTAGTCTCAAAGACATAAATATTGATATATTTAAATGAGAAAAAAATGGGATAGGAAAAATAAATTACTTTGTAAATGAACCATGAGAGACAAGAGTGGAGCAGTGTAAGGAGTGTTGGATTTGAGGTTCCTGATTCCAGGCCCAGCAAGTTATCTACTGCACTACTGAGCTAAAAATGGAGAATGAATCTGACGCTCACCAAGTGAATTCCTTTGACAAATATCAAAGAACTTTTTAGTAACAGAGGTGAGATTTCTTTTTTTTATTAATAAATTTGTTTATTTTTAGTTCTGAACATTTACTTCCACAGATTTTGAGTTCCAAATTTTCACCTCATATCGCCCCTTGCCCCTTGCCCCACTCCAAGATGGCATGCATTCTGAATACCCCTTCCCCTAGTCTGCCTTCCCTTCTATCTCTCCCCACCTTCTCTTATCCCCTTTCCCTTCAATTTTCCTGTAGGACTGGATAGATTTCTGTACCCAATTTCTTATACTTCTTATTTCCCCATTGCATGTGAAAACATTTTTTTTAAAACATGTGTTTTTAAAATTTTGGGCTCCAAATTTTCTCCCTTCCTCCCTCCCCACCCACCCTCAGTGATAACGAAAGCAAATAAATATAGGTTATATATGGGCAGTTATGCAAAACACTTCCATAGTAGACATGCTGTGAAAAACTAAGTGTATTTCCCTTAATTCTATCCCTCCCCACTTATTCTATTATTTCTTTTGACTCTGTCCCTCCTCAGAAGTACTGGCTTCTGATTACCCCCTTTCCCAATCTGCCCTCCTCTCTATCATCCCCCTACTCCCTTGTCCCCTGCCCTCCCATTTTCCTGTAGGGTAAGACAGATTCCATACCCAACTGAGTGTGTATGTACTTCTCACCTGAAGTCAAATTCTGTGAGAATAAGATTCTCTCATTCCCTCTCACCTTCCCCATTTCCCCTCCACTGTAAGAGCCTTTTCCTTTCTGTTTTTTTGTGAGATAATTTACCCCATTCTACCTCTGCCTTTATCCTTCTCCTAGTATAATTCTCTCTTACCCCTTAATTTTATTCTCCAGATATGACCCCTTCATTTTCAACTCACACTGTGCCCTCTATCTATCTATCTATCTATCTATCTATCTATCTATCTATCTATCT
>NW_020954584.1:368581-369251 GCF_900497805.2 Vombatus ursinus
TCAAAAAAAGAGCCTAGACATCATCTTTCAAGAAATTATCCAGGAAAACTGTCCTGATATTTTAGAACCAGAGGGCAAAATAGAAATTGAAAGAATCCACCTATCTCTTCCTGAAAGAGATACGCAAAAGAAAACTCCTAGGAGTATTGTAGGCAAATTCCAGAGTTTCCAGGTCAAGGAGAAAATATTACAAGCAGCCAGAAAGAAACAATTCAAGCATTGTGGAAACACAGTGAGGATAACACAAGATCTAGCTGCTTCTACATTAAGGGACCACAGGGCATGGAATACAGTATTCCAGAGAGCAAAGGAGATAGGATTACAACCAAGAATCACCTACTGAGCAAAACTGAGTATAATCTTGCAGGGGAAAAAATGGTCATTCAGTGAAATAGCAGACTTTCAAGCATTCTTGATGAAAAGACCAGAGCTGAGTAGAAAATTTGATTTTCAAATGCAAGACTCAAGTGGAACATGAAGAGGTAAATAGGAAAGAGAAAATCTTAAGAGATTTATTAAGGTTGAACAGTTTAAATTCCTTCATGGAAAGATGATATTTGTACCTCATAAGACCTCTGTCAGTATTAGCATAGTTGGAGGGAAAGAATTATAAGTATGTATGTATAGATAGATAGATAGATAGATAGATAGATAGATAGATAGATAGATA